>NC_053420.1:16693412-16993412 GCF_016859285.1 Xiphias gladius | reverse complement strand
TTTTATTTTCCTCCCTTCTCCCCTTGGGGGTGTGCTGCTTCAGGTCCCTGCCTAAGCATGAGCGGCTCGTCGACCTGCACGGGTCTGTGATCGATCACACCTACGGAGGCGGCTCCAGCATCGCTGTGCTGCTCATCATGGAGCGGCTGCACAGAGACCTCTACACAGGCTTGAAGGTGACTGGATAATCCAGTGAATAGAAAAGGGGATGTGTAATTGTTTTATTGGTAAAGTATCATAATTTCCCATCTCTCTCTGTGCCCCCTTTGTTTTCTCTCTCCCCTCTGTCTTAATGTGTCGCCCCGGTTCATCTGTGCCAGGCTGGTTTATCGCTGCGGGAGAGACTTCAGATTGCACTGGATGTAGTGGAGGGCATCCGCTTCCTGCACAGTCAGGGTCTCCTGCACAGAGACATAAAGCTAAAAAATGTTCTGGTAAATCCCGACCAACGGCCAGTTCAGCACACTTTAGAGTCTGACTGTGGGGGTTTTCTGTATGTTTTCCTCTCAGAAGTAGTAGCTGTATCACAACCCATCTTATGATTGTGGATGCACTGTACACCGAGGCATCAAAAGCTTTAAAAAAAATCAAAACATTTATCGGTCCAGTATTATTTTTATTACTCTTATTTGCTTATTTTTGTGAATCAAATCAACTCTTAAATAAACTAATGTAGTGTATTGTTTTTTAAATTCAATTTAATGTCTGCGGATTACTGTTTTGCTCCAGCACTTCTATTAAGATTCGGTCAAATGGGATAAAAATGAAAAAACGAAAATCATACCTAAATCCTTGACATTGTACAGCTTTGTACCCTAACAGCACAGTGTCCAAAGGTTGAACCAAAAAATTAGCCTTTAGCCATCTTGCTTTTGAGAGCTAAGTGTTCACTACAAAATGTAGGGCTGGAATACACCTACTGTGTATCATTTGAGCACAGAACCTGGCCAAGAAGCAAGTAGCAGAAATCTGTGAATGTTGTGAACAACTTCTCTAACTAGCCAATAGAAAGTGTAGATATAAAATAAAAGGCATGATTTAGCAGGTGCTGTTTCTTACCAAAAAATGTATTCTGAAATTAATCTTGGTGGATAATTTAGATGAAATAATATCACATAATATTTTTCATAATCTGAAAATCGGAAATAAAACCACTGATATCACAGTAAATGCTGTGTTCATCAAATAACACCTATTCAGTGTCATGGAGACCAGAGTGTTTTGTTTGTCTGTTAAAGGCTGGAACCGCCACATTTAGTTCTCTCAAACATGAAAAAAATAGACTGATATGCAACTTTTTTTTTCTCTTTTCTACCTGACCAGACAAGCTTTCCACTCTTTTCTTTTGTTCTAGTTGGACAAACAAAATCGTGCAAAGATCACTGACCTTGGCTTCTGTAAACCAGAGGCCATGATGTCTGGTAGCATTGTAGGAACTCCCATCCACATGGCTCCAGAGCTGTTTACAGGTATGATTACTAAGCAGTCACACTGTTGATAATTACATCATGAAGCAACTCCTGAGGTACAGCTTCAAACATTTTAAATGGTCAGAACTGACGAATTTACTTAAGATGACAACCCTGTTACGCAAGCTTTAGGAATCTGTGATTACATTTTATGTCAAAGTTATACCTAATTTTGCAGGAATGTTTCTTTATCAGTCTTTTTAAAGGTTTCCCCCTCTCCTGACAGGAAAATATGATAACTCTGTTGATGTCTACGCCTTTGGGATCCTTTTCTGGTACCTCTGCACTGGTTCAGTAAAACTCCCAGAAGCCTTTGAGAAATGCTCCAGCAAGGACCAGCTCTGGAACAATGTTAAAAAAGGTAAACAGCACTAAGGTTGTATTCACACCTGTAGTTTGGGCCAGACCAAGGCCAACCTGCCATTTTAACGGCACTCTGGTTTATGCGGAAAAATCCCTGAACACATTCGCTGACACGTTTAAGTGTTCCTGTTATTTGGTCTACCCTCACTGGTACAAATGGGGTGGGAAAAAAAAAACCAGGAACACCTGTCAGTATATTGCAATACAGTTGAATCTCTAGAACAGCTTGAACAAAAACTGAGCATTATAACCTTCATAAAGGTAGAATTTAATGCAGAGCTGTTGTAGTACGCTACGTCAGTTTTATAGAGGTGTCCCTAATAAATAGGCAAATGATTGTTCATCACTTATATAGATTGCTTGTAAAATTGCTTCTTTGACACTTTATGGCCAGAAGATCAAATGTATAGTAGTTTAGCTTTTGAATTCAAGTTAAAATCACATATCTGATATTACAAAATCCTGTGGTTGGTCTTTTTGCTTTCACGCTGCGAACGAACTGTACCAGAGTCTGATTGGGGATGGTTTTGATGTTAACTATCTGAGGACACACTGTTGTTTGTGTTGTTTTGTTTGTTTGTTTGTTTGTTTGTTTGTTGTGGGACTATTTGAGTTTCTCTGCCAGAGACTCACTTCTGTCCATGTCATTCCAGGTGCCAGACCAGAGCGGCTGCCCAGTTTCGACGAGGAGTGCTGGCAGCTGATGGAGGCCTGTTGGAACGGGGACCCCTCCCAGAGGCCCCTGCTCGGTATTGTGGAGCCCAGCCTGCAAAGCATCATGGTCCGGCTCTGCAACAGCAGCTCTGAACAGAAAAGCAGCAGCCTCGAGGACTCAAACTGAAAATGCTTCAGACAAACTAACACACGTGTGATAGGGATTCTGATCAGAAAAGTATTTTTGTTGTATTTATGAAGACCAGAACAGAGAACTTCTGAAGAACTGGTGATTGATGAAAAATGTCCTCCTTGTTCAGTTGTTGGATTTACAGTATTTATGAGGAGTTTATAGAGACCAGAAGTTTGCAAATATGTGTGTTTTATTGTTTGTGCAGTGTGTATTTGTATACAAACTCTACAATACGCTTTTGTCGTAGCTGCCGTGCTAATTGCTACTTGGTCATAGAATTGTAACTAGATGCAAATTGTTTTAAAAACTAGTCCATTTCCCAGTATTATGAAAAAATATAAATATATAAAAGATTAATTTTAGATTGTATTTAAACTGAACATTTCTGCATCTATACAAAAACATCCTTTTTTTTAATAAAATGATTTGTTACAAATGATATAAGCTTTGTTGGATTATTACTTCAGACTTTGTCTTAGGTAAGAAAGTTTTTGCAGTATTTTGTAAATCGGTGACACCTTTAAAATGAAGCAGTGTCTACTCGCACCTCTTCATCACTGGTTGCATGTGCCCACTGGTTCTGACCAATTCAACCAAATTGATGAAATATCAAATTGACTTTTAGGCTGGACCACAACCGCAAAGCCAGCCCTGTGAACGTCCCTGACTGATAACGCTACACCATTGGTCAGCTGAATGCCCCGTGACAGAGTCCTGAGGTTACATCATTGGTCAGTGGCCGAGTCTTAAGAGTTTCCCTATTGGTCGTTGCTCTTATAACATGAATTGGCGCAAACAGTTTCTACTAGGTCATCAGGGGGCGTTTACAAGCAATTTGTTGCCTTTGTCGCTAGATTTACAGATTTTTCACACCCTTTTAGCGAATTTTCTTCACAAAAGCACCCCGTGACAAATCTAGCTACTTTCTGTAGAAGAGAGTCTCCAGTGTTGCCTTGTGAGCGCGAGGTCGGGCTTTCCCTCCTCTAGCGCACCTCTCTATGCGTGAACTGACCTGACTGCAGCTGACACAGACGTGAATGAGCTTTCAACTTTCTCTCTGAGTGATCATTTCACAAGTAAATGTAGCTGAAATCACAGCACAGCCGTTGTCTCTAACTTGTGTCTGGTGATTTTGTCAGACGACGTCGCGGTTATAACATCAGGATTTTAGCAGAGCAGAGCAGCAGCTTGGAAGTGACTGATGGTTAACATTAGTCATAATGGGCCGCGTTTCAGTCACTATTTCATACTTGTTCCGTTGTCTGACAACAGAAACAGAAAATGTAAATGAGAACAGCTGCATTAAATTACTGTATATGTGAGCACAGAGAGTAGGAGGGAAGCAAACAGATACAGGTCGGTCCAGCCACATACTAGGTTTTGACCTAGTCTTGTTTTTTTTTTTTTACAGTTAAGAACTAATTGATTAATCAGTTAAGAAATGGATGATTTAGTAATGAAAGTCATCATTATTTGCAGCTCTACTAAGACTACTGCTCTTTTCAGAGCAGTGTTAGTATAAATCTTATAAAATAAAGTCCTGCTTGTACACAACCAGACCACTGTGGAACAACCCAAACACAACCTGAATTAAAAATACTACTGTCACCTAAAAGAACGGGTATCCATCAGACTCCCTCTGTTATATTTTGAGCCGCATTTTTATTCCAGATTTCAGTCCATTTTGGAGACCCCGAAAACTACTACTCCCTTTTGCGAATAGTACTTTTTTATAAACAATAAAAACTTAAGGGAATTGTAAGAATTTATATTTGATCTAATACCCATTCAAAATGCGCCTGGCAGTAGACTGATGAGAGTAATGGATCCTATTTACAAACTCGCAAAGCGTTGTGTGAGCGGATTATTCATGACATTCATCTGTGTTCATTTTTTTTTTTCTTCACATCTGCACAGTCTACACCGCACTTCCTTGGGTCCTCAGCGGTACAGCCGCCAAGTTTGAGGTCGATCTGATTATCGGAAAAAAATCGAAGGAAAGACAGACAGATTCCCCCATTTACAAGTCAGATGAAATAGTCCATAAAATCACAGATTGTTTAATGACATCATAACCATCTGAAATGAAAGTAACAAATCAATTTCTTATGACAGATTTATGATTAAAAATGCTTTGATCTATGGGACTTAATTATGACTTCAGAAATAGCCTTTAAAAATACAAAGAATCAGATAATGTGTTCCCACAGGATGTGCTCTCTCACAGAGCAGATGTGAGGAGAGTTCATTGGTCAGATATTCTGCTCACATCAAACTGTTATGTTGCTGGCATGCTGCTTAGAAATGAACTTAATGACTCGGTCATACGTTTCATGTGACTGAACCCTCAAACTTGGGACTTTCCTCGCCCACCCTTTTTATGTTGTTTACAAGAATATTGTTGATTAAAATATTATTTCACTCCTGAGCAAAAAGCTTCTAATGTGTCAGTGTACATTGAAGTGAATGTTTAGAAGTCGTTGTTTGCATATTGGCAAAAATGTCAAACGGTGCCTTTGAGTTAAAAAAAAAAAATCAGCTGTTCCCCCAAATTGTAGGCCAAAGGGAGGAGAATCTCTCTGCAAAAAAATGTAAATTAGCTCAGATTTTTGTCAAATACTGAATTTAATAAAAACTTCAAACTTCAAAAGTTGTCACAACATCTTTAGACCTGCACATGTAATTTCATTACTCGTTTGGGAAAGTGGGTACGGTTTCTCAGATAACAGCTTGTAGCAACTGCTTGAATTTTTAAAAAAAAGTCTAAAATCATTCAATGTATGAATTAATTATTTCAAATTTAACTTTAAAAATTTCCTGACTTATAAATGAGCCTTTCTTCTCCTTTTCCCAATGAAATAAAGTGTTATTTGGTCTTATTTGGCTTGTTGAAATGTGATTAAAGTGAAATTAATTTATGTTGAAATAAACAGACTGCGATTTCTACAATATACACTTGTAATCTGGTACCTTTTATAACAAATATCTGATATTCCACTTGTACAATAGCAGGATGCACCTTGATATCAGCAAACGGCTCTAATGCAAAATACTTAAAAAGGGAAAAAAAGCCAATTTAATTTTTAAAAGCAATGTTATTTGACTTTGACGATAAAATTGTGAGGTAAGATGGAAATGGTAGAAAACAGTTTAATCAGTAAAAACAGGAGCGGCAGAGTAAAAGAGACAATCCTCTGTTGAGACACCAGAGTGGATATGAATGATTGGCATGAAATGCATACATTTAATTCAAATGGTTGGTAAAAAATGGCATTCACAAACGTCACATCAATTTGACTGAATGTAACAGAGAGTGATTCCTAAAAACAGGGTGTGAATGCGTGAAGGAAGTTTACATATTTACTTGCATTTAAAGATATGTTCTCGCTTCATTTACAGGCCACTCTGTACAGTAAAAATGGATTACAGCTCAAACAGTATTACAGCACAAATTTGCATGTATTTCATTATTTTACAAAAGACAAAAGCGCCGTAGCTAATCTATAAAATACAGCTGTTTAGTCACTGAACTTGAATGAATGCGTTCATCCCTCAGGTAAAATGTTGAAAAATGAGAGCGCTTTTAACGTCCATAAAAAATGCACTCTCAGTGATTTACACAAAAACAATTAAACAAAAAAAAAAAAAAAAAGATATCAAGAGTCCTTTGAATCCTCTTTAGGTCTACGCAGGCCGGTTTACCTTCTCGAAGGCTGAACAGTATCTCCAGCTGTTGCCTCTGGAAACATCCTTCATTAATGAGAACTAGCTTATACGGAGCATCCATGGACAGGCGGATACAGCGATTTGACGAGCCTCTGTGTCTGTGAAGGGACCTGCACTCGACCGTCCTGTGCCTCTTGGACATTTTCCGGCATGTAAAATAACTCAATAACCTGAGTCTGAACCCCTCCAACCTCAGACTGGCACAAACACTAACAACTCCAACAGTGACATAAACAGGCAAACCAGAAAGACAAAGTAGCTATGCATGAAAAAGGAATGTCCCTGAATGTTTGCAGGTCTACAACTAAATGTTGCCCCCCCCACACACACACACACACAATGATCTCTTTATTGTTCCACAGTGTTCAAAACAAAATATATATTCTGGAACAAAAAAACACTACAAAAACAAACAAACAAAAAAAACAAAATACTACCAAAAAAAAAAAGTCAACCGCCAACAAATTTGGGCAGTAACTAAAAAAAAAGTGCATTGCTTCAAGTATGTAAACAAAATGATTTCTTTAAAGGGAGAGTGAGACTCGTGTCAGTGTGCATGAGCCTGGGCCAGTGCAGTGACTCCTGAGGTTTGGCACACATGTATGAACACACACGCACACACACACGCGCGCGCGCACACACAAATACAGTAAAACACACACACACACACTCCTTCAGAGGATGATGATGACGAGGGGGAGCTCCTTCTTTTTCCACGTAATTTTATAATTTTTTTTTTTTTAAAAGGGGAAGTCCGGTGCTCCCTGTTTGCAGTCAGAGTTGAGGCGGGAGGCTCTATGACCTGCAAAGACACACCCCTCTGTCAGCGTGCGAGCGTCACATGGAGGTGTTGCAGTGGCTGCTGGGAAAACAGGGTGGTGCATGGAGGATGAAGGGGAGGAGGAGGAAAGTGAGTTCAGGATGGATGGAGAGGAATGTTTCGGGGACGAATGAAGCGCACAACGAGAAAGAACACAAAAAAAAAATAAACGTGAGGCAATGAAACATTTCCACACACACACACACACACACACACACACACACACACACACACACACACACACGAAGGCTGTGAGGGGTGACCAATGCTAAAATGATGCACCAATCTGAAGACAGTGATCCTGATTGTTTTTGAATGAGGATCAGAGCTTCATGGGATAAAATTAAAGAATAAAAATCTATGATTTTTGGAAAAGAGAAAAGGGGCAAAGAAGGTTGATTAGTAAACTACAATTTATGTTTTGTTTTTTTTTTGTTTTTTTGCTGAATTTCAAGAAGTGAGTGTATAAAAGTGGCTTTGATATACACGTTTAAGAGATGGATTTAACGGCTGCTGTTGCAATCACACCTTCGTATTCAGTTTTTAAAATAACCATTCGCATTGTTTTATCACTCAGAACTACATTTAGACTCACTGTTTGGGTCCAGTCAAATTGCACGTAAATTTAAACCCTTCAGGATCTCTCTACGTCGACTTTTACACTGTGGGCAATGGCAGGATCGGTGCTGTCTTCATTTGGCTTAACATTAACATTCAAGCTAATTAAGTGGAAATGAGACCGACCACAAGCAATGGAAACAACAACCACTGAGGACGGCAGCACAAGTCGTAGTCTGACACAGACAGTTGAACGAAACACCGAATGACTTCCGCAACAAACAGTAACACAACACTGGACACGTTTAAACTGACAGTGGGTTCACTTCTGCACAAAACATTCGGGTGGTTTATGGAATTTTTTTTCTCTACTTGTATCTAATATACATTTTTATCTCTGTGTCTTATTTTGTGTTAGTACTCACTCTGATCCCGACGAGTCTCCGTCCACCGTCCCCGCCTTGATGCACATGGCGACACCGTTCAGCTGATCGGGCGGGCCGGGTTTAGCCGGGCGGGCTCGACCGTCACTCGAGGAGGATCCCTGCGGGGACGCCGTGCCTGGGGCGTTTTCACACAGTTCGTTGTGGATGCGATTGAGACCGTTCCTCTCTACAATAGGAGAGAGCTGCTTCTTCTTTAGGATCCCTGCATTGGATGAAAAAAACAAGAAGTGACGTTTTCTGTGAAAACACAACAATAGACAGGGAAGTAATCTGAACGACGGTAACGCACTCATAATTAAAATCTAATAATATGGTGGGATAAATTACTTGTGTAGTTCCACTGGTCCAGTATTTTCAAACGAGATAAAGATTCGATTACATGAAATTTTGAAATGGGCTGAACAGCACTGAGATCAGGCAAAACTCTCAGACCACATGGTCATTTTTTACAGTTATTTAATGACAATAAGGACATATTTTAAATCGCAACAGTATTCAAAAAAAAAAACAAAAAAAAAAACACATGCTAAAGGTGTACGTAATGTCCGGACTCCTGGCGGCCGGTGCGTTGGGCCGAACTTCACCTTTGTGAGGGTGGGCGTTGAGGTTGGGCAGACTGGGCAGAAGCACCCTCATGGTGTCCAACGTCCGGTCATCTGAAAACGGGCGGGTGTCGCGGCCGAGGCTCAGCTCCGGATTGGCCAGAGTTTCTGCCTTCAGTCTGTCCGCACCTGTGAGCTCGCTGTCGCTCGCTGCTGCGTAATCTCCAGGCCAGTACATCTTGCCCAAACTGTTGTCTGGAAAACAAACACAGAGAATGGATAAAGTCTCGGAAAATGACTGAAGATGTAACTCGATTTAGTGCTACCGTACTTACTATGACGTACTACACACTAATATTTTAAGGATTGACCTGGCTGAGATGGGTTAACTGTCCGCTCGTGTCCTAATGAACATATGTGGGGTAAACATCATACACCTGTAACACCGGCAGCTTTTGTTCAACAGCTCCATCGGTTTGTTATTATCGAAACGATCCCATTTTCCAAAAAATAAATGCCTGGCGATCTTTAAAAAAAACCTCATACCGGTTTATTTATTTATTTATTTTTGGTTAAGGATCTCTGTTGCTCAGAGGGTTGATTATGTTTTTTTCTTCCAGAGATAAAGGAATTTTTCAGGATTTTGCAAATACCTTTAGAACAACAGTTTTGTTAAACAAGTCAAGTAAAGTCAGCTTTATTTATATAGGCCAATATCCCAAATCACAAATTTGCCACATGTTGCCATGCAGTCTGTACATCATACAAAACCCTTCGTCCCGTCCTATAAAACAGAGGACACCTCAACAGCAGAGGGATCCCTCTTCCAGGACAGACATGCAGTAGATCTTGTGTGTACATAGTGGACCAAGACGGCAGAATTTCAAGGCTCTGGATTTTTCAAAGATCGATGGATATGAGTTTTTTTGGAAAATCAAAATAAATAAACGAGAGGCACAAATTGGGTCTGGCTTCAGATGAGCTCCTGTACCATGTGGTTGAGGTCTCTTGGTCACATTGGACGCCAGGTTTTCCCAGCATTCCTCTGGGGCGAGGGGACCCTCCTCGTCCTCGCTGTCAGAGGAGTGTGTGGAGGCGTAGGAACCGCTCTGGTCATCCTCTAGAGACAGGTCGCTGTCCGAGTCGCTGTCATGATCTACACAGAGAGAGTGTACCGTTAGTCCAGTGTCACATTTCGATGCAAGTGAAGTGAATCGGAGAGGATGAATGAGGAAAGTACCATCCAAGTGCTCTTTAGTTTCAGGGAAGAGTGACGCGTGGTCGTTGAGTGCGATGTGCGCCTGACTGTTACTTAACACGTCGTCCCTGAAGAGAGACAAGAAGTCAGTTCACAGTTGCTACCATCCCCCGGACGGGGAATGCCGCGTATTCATCCTAATTCTTTACATCCTTTCCTCACCGGAGCACAAATGGCACGTAGCTCTGCTGGCTCTTGCCGCTCTGCATGGTGCCATTCAGAGACACACTGGAGTCTCCGAAAGGGAGGTGGTACAACCTGCCGTCCATGTAGTTTGTGTTGCATTTGTAGCCCTGAAAATTCAGAGAGGAGGACAGGAAAAGTGTTTTAACAATTTAAAAGACTTATCCAGGATTAACACACCACCACCGTGTTTTAACAATTTAAAAACCTATACAGGATTAACAGACCATGTATTGGTCTAGTGCGGTTGATTGAGCTGCTGATTAAAAGACAGCGAACAACACTGATTAAGATGCTTTAAGGATAAGTTTGGTGTTATTCTATATTTTTCTTATTGTCGTGAAATCCCATGAAAATACCAAAACCAACAATATAAAAATCCACCCAGTACTTTCTGACTCGGCTGTGGAAGCAAAGAAAGACCATAATAATTTGATTTTTGAAGCAAATTAACACCTGATTGTGAAACTGCATCACTACTTAACACTAAATGTTGAAATCTGAATATTTTACGAAACCATCTATCTGAATTTACGCGTTTAAATTTTGTTCAAGTTCAAGTGTGCATGGTTTCCAGTCACTAATCTGAACTCATCTTTCTTCGGTTATGTAACTGACAGAACATAACTTGGTCTGTGTACAGATGCCTTCAATCATATCTGAAGTTCAGAAACTTGGTTTTTGGACTTGACTTGAAGCCCACTGGTTCCTCCTTTCTTCCTCCTTAAGACATAAATCTTTAAAAACAGCTCACAAATATATAGTTTCTTTTTTCTTTCCTTTTTTTTTTTAAAAAGACATGTTTTTAGCAAACTTAACTTAAACACCGGAGAGTAGTGAATTTTTTTTGGGGGGGGGTTGTTGACAGTAACCAAAAATATAGAATATTTTCACCCTTATCCTTTCAGGTTGTTACTATAGTTTGACCCATTTTTATACACTTGACACTGTTATATAATTAAGTCAACAAATGACAAACAGTTTCAACAAAGTCCAGAAAGTTAACTGCTGATAGCTTTAAGGTTTTTGGCGAACATAATGATAGAAAAACATGCACTGGCTGGTCTGAGATCATTACAGATGCGGTGTGTGTGTGTGTGTGTGTGTGTGTGTGTGTGTGTGTGTGTGTGTTTGTCTGTGTGTGTGTGTGTGTGGTGTGTGTGATTCCCTTTCCCAGGAGCCTTAGTGTTTTTAGAGAAGCTCCGGAAATTGTGACCAAAGCTGAGATCTACATCCTGGAGGTTAGAGACTGAATGGAGTATTTTCTCAGACTTTGCTCCGAGGGACTCACAGAGGACGTGGATTTGATCATATGATCTGGGCGCTTGCGACTGCAGCAGTATTTCATGGCATTCCTCGCTTCCTTATTGAAGACAATGCGGAAGAAGAAAACAAAGGGACCCTGGGGTTGGACGACAGAAAGGAGACGGTGGTCAGGATAAAAGACGGAATCATCCTCTCAGACTGTTTCAGGGGGAACTGGAGGGCTCACCTGCACACAGTTGAACCCAGCGAACAGGTAGTGGAAGATGATCATGTCGCTGTTGACGGACAGGAGCGCCAGAAAACACGTGACTGAAACCAGGAGGAGGACGCCACCTGCAGTCTTCAGGCCTGAGCTGCAGAGTAAGAATCACGAGAGAGAGAGAACACAGAGAGCAGTTAGCGAGGACCTTTCAGGACGATTTCTAGCCATTAATTTGATCCGAAGATGGACTGATGGCAAGAGACTAGAAAGCACCATAACCAACGTCAGGACTTCAGTCAAATCAGAATGAGAAACAGCAGCACACTGTTTGTCCCATGAAGAGCTGTGATCATGAACCTGAGGACACATCAACAGGACAAAAACTGGTCGCAGTAACAACGTCCAACATTTTTTAGTTTAATTTTTTTTTTTTTAATAAAAAATATTTTTTTTAAATAATTTTTTTTTTTGAATATGCGCCACAAGTTCAAAACTTGGTCAGAATTAATACAGTATATAGTTTTCTGTCTAGAAACAGCAATAGTTTTCTTTTCATCTCATGCTTTACCTTTTTATTTTTATGCTTTACATTGTCCATGTTCACATTTTGTTTCACATTCTTGACTCCCATATTGTCCCAAGTTTCAGATCCACTTAAATACTCAATACTAATACTAATCTATTACTTACTTCATTGTACATACTTTGATTTTTGGTCTTGGTTTTTATTATTTTCCTTTCCCTAAACTTGCTCTAAAAATTTTAAATGTCTGTATTTTTTTTAAATCAATTTTTCTATAACTAAACATTTCACTGCACAATGTGTGCAGTGATTAAATCTTTGAATCTAGTGTGGCCAATAAGATGACATTTTCTAAAGTTTGTTTAGTTTAAATTTTATTTATAGAATTCCAATAGAGTGCCTATCACTTTAATTTTTACACGCCACAGTACAAAATGCATAGTAAGGCATGAGCTATCAATTGTTTAGTTTAGGAGATGTCCAAAAAAAAAATAGCCAAAAATGCCAATCACGGCTTTGCAAAGCCCAAAGGAACGTCTTCAGTTGTCTTGGTTTTTCAGACTAAGTCGAAACCCAAATTAATTCAAGCAAAAATATTTTTGCTTGAATCATTTGATTGTCAAAAGTTGATGATTATTTTTCTGTCAGTCAGCTCATCGATTAATCATGTTCAGCTCTCATGTTTCATAACACGTCTTCATGTTTCATTAAATGGCTTTTAGAATGTTTCATTTTTGACCAACACTGAGAATTGAAGTACAAATCACTTTTTATTCTACATGTATGTATGAATTTGAACTTCTCTATAAGGTTGTTCTGAGCTATTTTTAGAGCTGATGGAATTTTCAGGTTATTAAACGCTGACGGGAATTCCATCACTGACACCCTTTAAATGGTTGTCGGTCCAGTTTTACTGGTTTGATCAGAAAGTTGGTTGCTTCAATCTGGGAAAATCATGGGAATTTCTACAATCTCTACAAAAGTCTGAGCATGTTTCAATGAGGAAAAAACATTTAAAGTATCTGCAGATTCTTTGTTAAATATCATGACAATCAGTAATAGTGAGCACAAAGAAATGGCCCTGCCTGAAAAGCAGTACCTTCGCTTTGATTCTCTCTAAAGCAGGCAGCCTGCTAACGGATGATGGTGTTTATGTTTGATGAAAATGTTGGGACACTCACACACAAGGCTCTTTCTTCTCAATGCTGTGGTGCCTCAGTGAGCAGGAGGCTCTGGAGGACAGGATGTACAGGAAGATGTTCATCTGTGGACAGAATATCAAACTGCGTCACTACTAACAGGAGTCTGTGAAAGTGAACATCAAATTCATCTCTTCTTTTTTTCATGTGAGTGAATTTCAATATATGCTGACAATAATTCAGCCGAACAGGGACTAGTGTGACATCTCTAGTTGCACTCTAATGAGATTATCCCGAGTCAGCGTGTTTACATGTCATATGGACCGCAGCACCTAAGAAGACCAGACAACACAGCAATAATAGTGTGACGACGATAATCTCCGTGCACACTGCAACAGCTTTAGCATTAACATTTTTTTGTATTATAGAAGCACAATTGAAGCCGTTAAAAATGCCAAGGGCCAAATAACTTAGATGCACACTGCTGTTACCATGTGAAGTAAGTAATGACACAACAGTCTCCACATGTCGATCGCAGGCATCTGCAGAGACTCACCGACACCACCATGGCGATGGGCCCAGCAAAGCTCCAGATGAGAGTGTCGTACATAGACAGCCAACAGAAGTCTGGGTTCCCGTAGCCCTCTGGGTCCAGTCCCACCGCCAAACCTGGAGACAAACCCAGAAAGACAGACCATAGCGCCACACTCTTCCTCATCCAATTTGTCAGTCACATTTTAAGTATATACGGCGTGGGCGAATGACCATCTTGTTTTCCTTTTGTTGATATAACGCATGTCCGTTTTCATCTTCTGTGGAAACCTCCTTCTATCCCGAGGAGGCTCATCTGAAGTTGCCAGATGGTGCAAAACAGCATAGTTTCCAAAATAAAATAACAGTAATCCCTGATGTTGACTTTTTACTACAGAGACCAAAAGCTGACCAGATAGCATTTTACTGCAGGACGTCTCACATTTATCGACTATAATCTTCATACTGAAGTCAGAACACTGCGCACACTTTATGAGGAATCAACAGCACGAGTATCATAGTAGAAAACTGCACGCATGTTTGATAACAATTAAGCCCACAAGACAAACCATCAAAAATTTTGGATGTCAGAGTCTCTGCAGAAAGAATTTTGAAAACTGTCCCTGCTTGCGAGGTGTGACACGCAAAATAATGCAAGTCTGACAAAAGAATTAATAAAAATCGACAACAAAGATGCATTCGTTTGCTTTGTGACGGTGTATTCCACTCACTGGCCACTTTATTAGGTACAACAGTGCAGTCCAGTGCAACAGCAGTACTAACTACGACCTATGTGCTAAAACATATAATTTGTTGACAGTGTCAACAAAAACCGAACATTAGGCTCCACAAAGTTATAGTTCATGGACGAATAGTTGTTTTCAATTGCATTGGACTGTACAAATGTACCTAATAAAGTAGCTTTTAAGTACAGTATATATCTCTACAAGTTGATTTTACAACATACTGAGATGTCAGCATTTCAGAAGGTAATTCCTGCTGCGTTTACTGATATAAGATACTATTTAAAGAAGGAACTTCCCAGGCTTTCCCCCTGTACTGTGGGTACATTGCTGTGTTTTTAAGTGATAAAATGAGGGGTTCGGACCTGTGATGAAGGCAGGCACTCCCCATCCAATTAAGTAGTAGAATCTCATGGGTCCGTAGTTGATGTCTCGCACTTCGCTGATCATGCGGTAGACGTGCAGCCCCTCCAGGAAGAGCCAGGAGAAAGTGCAGAGGTAGAAGAAGTGCAGCAGGATGGCGATGACTGTGCACAGAAACTGCAGGGAGAAGGCGAGGGAGAAACGAGGAGGGAAGATTAAAACACTGAGAGATGGAGGGGAACATTATAGAGTATGTACTGTAAGGGTAAAAGTAAATTAGGTGGAGATCCTGATTGATTACCAGGTTGTCGGCCTGGTTGATGCCCAGGATGAAGATGAGCTCAGAGAGGAAGAGCGCCGTGGCTCCGTTGTTGATTATACTTGTCTTGTTGCACTGCATGGTTCTCAGACAGAGGAGGAAGATGGTGGTGAGGAGAAGGAAGCCCAGCGTCACGCCCACTGTGCTCCACGTCAGGATTTTGATCGGCAGGATCTCTCCGTTCTGACACAAATGTCACGATTAGGAGAAAAAAGGTTGAGTTTTTCACCGAGTGAAAAATGGATGATATTGGTGGATCAGGTGAAGCTAAAAGGTTTGGCGTCACTCACTTCTCTCCTGGAGATGTCCATGAGCACAGCGAAGCTGGTCATGTGATAACACTGGCAGCTGATGTGGGTGCTGTTTCTGAAAACCACCTCGCAGCCCTTCGCTGACCAGCCACCATTACCGGCACTGATAGAAAAACACAAGGACCGGGGGACAATGTGAGAGTAACACAACTTCCTCCAGTTACTAGTTTCATCATCATCATCTCTCTGTGTGTGTGTGTGTGTGTTGTTGTGCTCACAGTATGGTGTGGTTCCAGAAGACACAGATGGGTTTAGAGCGCTCCTCAGTGGTGACCAGGCGGAACTGCACGGTGATGGGTTTGTCCAGCGTGTGCTTCAGCAGCTCGTCATTGTCGTGCACTGTGATACTCACCACTGGTGTGTTGATGACCGGACGCTTGGGAACACTGAGGCAAATATAAAAAAATGATTTGGTAAAAGACTCAGAAAAGTTTGAAATGTTGTTTTCTGTCAGCAAAGGCCATAAAAAGACCAAAACCAACAATGGTTTAGTCAGTCTCTCAAGAATTTCTGACTTCCCGGCCCGGTCTGTCGCACTCAGCTCCAAGCCCATTTTTTCCTGCTGAAGATGTAAATCGTTGAAAACTGGTCACAATCATATGGCTTCACATTTTTAAAAAAAGTTGCAGTAATTTCCTAAAACAGGTAGGAACTGTAGGTTTTACTGAACATTACACAAAAAGGAGTAAATGTTGTGTTTAATTCTGTAACTCTTAGACACAAAGCAAGTTAAGTATATCTTAGAAATCATGTGCACTATTTAATAAAACTCAAATATTACTCTGATGTTGAGAGCAGCTGTGAAATGTCTACAACCCTGAAACTTTCAGCTACTCGGGACAATTTACTTTGGATAAAGGTTTCTCATTAATGTAAAATATTAGCTGAAACAAAAGCTGGTTAAAAAAAAAAATCTGGATTTAATGTGATCAAAGTGAATATTCTTTGATTTTTTTTTTTAGATAATAAATGGGAGTTTTTTCATTTGGACATAGTGGGGGATTGTGAAAAAAAATATATGCATTATAAGTAGATAAGATATATACCATGTAACTGTACTATCAAATGTCCAATAAATTCAATAATTAAAACTTAAAATGCTTCAGCATTTTTGTTGTTTAGTAACAGCGCTTCATGTTGGAGTTTTGTTTGTCATTCTCACCGCAGACTTCTCTTGTCAGGATCATAGCTCTCTGGTAACAGCGAGGCCAGGCTGTGGAAGATGATCACACTGGCGATGGCATCCTGCTGGCTGCTGTCAGGGTGGCGTCTCTTTCTGTTAGCTGAGCGGTTCCTCATCGAGGACTCTGGAAAGACATCCAGGTGTCTGTGGCCCTTGGTGTCCACAGGTGGTTGGAAGACAGAATCGGGCAGCATGACAGCCGTCTCCAGGTCCGCGGGACGAGGGCCCCTCAGGGACTGGTACCGCGGGAGTTTGGCTCCGGCAAAATTCATCTTTTTCAAACGGTCCACGGAGATGACTGAGGGGAACAGCGCAGTGGTGCAGTGAGTACAGAAAACGTGATGCCAAGCAGGAGCTTGACCTTTGGCAGGTACTGATGCAGATTTTAGAAATACTCAGGTTGAGTCAAAACCCAAATTTTAACCAGCTGCCAAAAAAAGTCTGTAAAATTTTCTATTTAAGTTGAATTACCCTATAATTTTTGTAAAATTTATCTCCCTACAGATGGTCTAAATTCTGTTTCAAAGCCTTCTAAATGTATAGCTATTTATTTATTTATATTTTATTTTATTTTATAGTAACTTCAGCTTTGAACAACAACAACAAAAAAACCCCTGTTCATTCACAATTTACTGAAGCTGCTTTTAATGCTTACACCACAACTGAAACTTCCTTCAGCACTTTGATTTTAACTGTGTTAGATGTTTCAACATCTTACCTATGTATGGTGTGACGATGGTGAAGGGGCTGAGGTACGTCTTCCTCATGTTCTGTGCCAGTGTGTTGGCGTATTCCTCGTAGTGGCGCAGCAGTGCCGCCGTGCCGCCCTCCGAGTGCTGGATCAGCTCCCAGTGCGGCCGTGTGTCTGGAGACAGGATGGCGCTGCCCACACGGACCAGATTCTGTCAGAAAACGGCGAGAGGTGAGTGTGACAGGATGTCACAGTGGAGAGTGAAATGGAGTGTGACGTATTCCCTGCAGATACAGTGTAGATGCAGATGCAGATGTCCCACCGGACAAGACTGCCCTTCATTTTATGCACCAATTTTGTTTACTGCAAGAACTGCAACAATGTACTCTTTTTATTTTTTTTGTGTTCTGTGTTATGGTTCCTGCCCTCTGTGTGAATGAGTGTTTCCAATGTAGAGAACATGTGGTTGTTCACCTCAGTGAAGTGGACGTCTTGTGTAGCTGTGAGGTTGAAGCCCTGCTGGTTGCTCTCGTGCTGCAGCAGACTCTGTGTGAGCCGATACACCACTTTCACATCGCTGCCGTAGTATTTGTCTGTGTGCACGGTGGCGTTGGCCAACATGGCAGCCGTCTGCTGAACAAATCCAGGGTCCAGGAGCGATGCATTATGGGAAAACTTCTCAGACTGGAGGTAAAAAACAGAAAACACAACAATCCAGTAACTTGTAGACACATTTTTGTTAAAACACATTTTTAGCCACGCTAGGGGTGATGCTCTAGCGCCACCGCGTACTTTTGTTTCTGGCTTGCCTCAAGTTGCCCCTTGATGGCTGAATGAGTATTTTGAATTTCAGCGGCACCAGAAGGATGAATATGAATGCCTTTGATGATCCCCTGACTTTTAAGTGAAATGTCTTCACAACTATGGAAGGATTGCCATGAAATCTGGCAAAACCCTTAGAAAATGATTTAAACAAGACCTCCACCTCCCCCTGAATGAGGACGTTATTGTAAAAATTGCAAGGTTACATTTAAAACTGGCAGAGAGAGGAGCAACACACCAGGACTCTAAGCTTGCTGAAGGTAGCAGAGGTACAGTTGAAGAGATTGGGAGGCAGCCAGCCCTTGTGCTCATCGCAGTGTCGGATCGCTGTGCCTGGGAAGGAGGAGAGAGAGAGAGTTATCACACGAGGGTTGAGTAATAGACTGCAGCTGAGAGAGGACTTGAGGCAAGTGTAATATATTGCCATTATTATACGGTAATTTGATGAGCTGCTGAAAAACCATCATACCAAGCGTTCCCTTGGGACATGGAACTGCTGCAGGGAGGCCAAACTTAGTCCTGGGCCACCAGATTCCAGCCTCGATGGCCTGAGGGCAGCTGTCATAGATTACTGAGAGAGGAGCAGGAAGGAGAGGAGAGAGACAGAGGGAGATGATGAGGATAAAAATGGAAACTTATTTTGATATATTAGTAACTATAATGAAAAAGGATTCGAAATTAAGCATTTCAGTAATTTGACAGTCATCTGATGTAGTCTGACCTTCACAGCCGTTAGGGGAAACCTCAGCGAAGGGGTTATCGCAGCGGTCACACTGGCGACCAATCACACCAGGTTTACACTGACACTGGCCGCTCTCTCGGTCACATGCTCTGGAGAAAGAGCCGATCGGGTAGCAGTCACACAGCAGGCAGGTGTCGCTGCCGTCAGGATGGTAGTGGTTGTCCTGGAAACGTGAAGGGAGACACGAGGCGCTGAATAACACATTTTTAACATCCATTTTTCATGACTTCATTTTCATACATCTGCACATAATTCCACCTGACATCTATGCCAAGCTGCAGCTGCTGGTTCAAAAACATCCTGCTGCTGAAGGACGAGTTTCTCAATTATGTTCCCAAACTATGTTTTTTTTAGTCTGACTCCGTGCCATATCACATACTGACTTTAAGCATGTATTGACTGTGTTCAAACTGACAAAGTGACTACATTCACTTTACTCCAAACAGCCTGTATGCAGACTATATTTGCTTGATTTCTGATTGTGCTGTTGATGTAGACTAATGTCCCGCAATACCGTGTACAAATGAAATGGAGGAGCTGCTGTTAACTGCAAAAAACTGTGAATGGAGGAAGAGGGGTAAATATGTGCTGAGAATATTATTTACGCGTTGCAACCAACAGTAGGTATGGCCTCCTTTAAGCTTTACACATCTAACTCTAACCTTATGCACCCTCACACTCGTTTGTCTGAGATGAATCAGGTGCGCAGATCAGCAAACTCACCTTACAGCGACACTCTCCGCTGGTCTTGTTGCAGTCAGAGTCAAAGCCCTTCTCTGTCTGACAGTTACAGGGACCACAGGTCTTGTGACCCCACCACCCTCTCGGACACGGAAAGTCAGTCCTGGGGGAAAACAAATTATCCGTTTAGTTCACATTACCCGCAGATGAAACATACACTGCAGAAGCAACTATGACTATCAACACACACAGATTAACATAAATGTGGAAAACTGTACTTTTTCTCGCAGTAATGGCCAAAGTAGTTGCTGGGACAGTCACAGGTGTAACCACGAGAGGAGCTCGGCTTCCTGGTGCACGCTGACTCGTGTTCACAGGGGTTCAGTGAGCATACGTCAGTGCAGTTGGTGCCATAGTAGCCTGTTTCAAAAAAACAAAACAAAAACAAACCTGAAGCAAAGGGAAAACAGATTTGTTGGTGTGGCTTCACTATTTTGTTTAATGGTATACTGTGCATCTTGACTGAGCATTTAAGGACAGAAACACAAATTTACAAAGGTTGGAATAATATTTACAAGAAAAATTATTCAGAAAATGGGATGCGACACATGAGCTAAAAGGTTTTTAATTTTTAAAGTAAAGTTTCAGCGCCGGACGATGCTATGATAACCGCTGTTGGCTTCTGCACATGTGTGCAGACTGACCATTGAGGCAGGTGCAGGAGTAGCTATCCCAGTCGTCGCTGCAGTAGCTGTTGACAGGACAGGGGCTGGAACCGCAGGGGTCGGGCACGCTGCAGCCTGGCTCCACATTCACCTTCCTGGCCTGAGACAGACTCACAGCCCCGCCAACACGCAGACCCTGCCGGAAAACAAACGATCACGTGTACAGTATGCACCCGAGCGCAACACATGAATGCATTTGCAAGCCATCCTAATGTCCAGACAAGTTTCACAAATGAAAGTCGCCCAGAAACTGCTGATTAATTTGTGATTTCTACATGGATCTCAAGTATGGTGTATGTTTTGATGAGTGAAATGTTCAAAATGGGTAAAAGGGGACTTTATCTCATGTTGCAAATCGTAACTTGTATGTTTCAGATTTGATGAAATGGGCCCCTGGGATGTGCTACAAACAGAGAAGTCGCTTTTTGGGTCTGTCTAAAAAGCTGCAATAGTTTTGTATAAATTTCATGTTTTATGTCTAGCTGCACTCCATTGTACCCTTAAAAAGTTAAAACTTTTTTAAAACACTGGTGAGCATGAAATGAAGTCAAAACAAACATTGAAATACAAGTATTTGTGTTAAAACTGGTGGAAAATTGACAGAAATTTGTGTTTTCTTAAATTTCCAGCTTAAACTTAACAGTTGTTCCAACAGATTTTCAATGACCATATTTCAGGGAGTAGTTATGACCTGATTTACCTCACGAAATAGTCATCAAAACGTTTGTGTATTGTGTACTTTTAGACATTATCACAAATGTGAATGGGATCTATAGAAGAAACAAACCTGTATACAGCCACGGAAGCCATGCTGAATTTTCCCATCAGGCCTTGCCAAACCTCCGATGCTCACAGTCTTCAGCTTTGAGTCCCGCAGCTTCCCGTCCACCTCCATACTGGCCTGAAAATGTACAAAACACTGATGACTGCAAAGATAGAGCAATTTCATTCATACCGATTTAGTGTCAGTAGGATACAACAACTCACCAGGTAGAGTCCATGGTCTAAAGACAACACAGCTTTGTGGGGGCTCACTGCTCCTCCCAAACTGCTGATATCCAGCTGCAAATGATGCCAGTCTCCATCGTTCACCAGCACCTCCTCCACGCGGGAGAGAGTGGAGTCTTCGCCTCTTTGCAGCCCCATCAACACACTCCCCCCCCGCAGCTACAACGGCAGGGAGAGCGCCAAGAAGACAGGATGAAACAGCAGGGAGGAGATTGAGCCGATGTTCAATAACATGGGAGGGCAGAAGAGAGGAGAAAAAAAAAAAAAAAAAAGAACAGCAAAGAAATCAGCACTGCATCTTTCTTGCACATTCTACAGTCATAGTTCAAACCTTGAGTTGCTACATATAATTGGTGTGCTCGGCTGGAAATAGATAATTGGACAGTTGTGTAACATCAAAGAGGCGTCAGTCTAGACAAGCTCAAAAAGTAGCTGAGCACCAGGCCGAAAATATCCCCTCCTCGGATTTGGATGTCGCTGAATGTTGTGTCTTGCAAGTCAGGCGGCCAACAGGTGGAGCCTCACTCTTAAAATGTCCTATCTTTTTGGAACTTCATGTGAGGACCACTGTCATGCTCTCACTGGACCTCAGGCCCATGAAGAAATATGTTTTCACTCTAACTGCATTTGCAAATAACAAATAACCTAAAAATCCTTTGTACTTTTTTCCTGTTTTTCTAATTAAAGTGTCCTGATGGTAATATATTCTTATTCCCTTGAGGATACATTGACATTGCTGTGTATTGCAACGTTTCGGTGACTGTAAAAATGTTTGTGGAGCGAAATAATTCATGATGCAACATGGCCTCAAGCAGTAGGGGAACCAGAGTGTAGCCGGAAAGTGTGTTTGTGAGTTTTTTGAGTGTGTGTTCACCTGTAGTGTGAGGTTGTGATGCAGGCCAGATGAGATGTGTAGCAGTGTGCCGCTGGCCTGACGTGTGCGGAACATAAGCTCTACGTGCCAGGGGACAGGGGCCGCCACCGCCGCCGCCGCCAGGTTGTTCCACTGCAACATGCTGTTACCCAGGAAACGCTGTGGGCTGGCCATAACTATGGAGAAAAAAGAAGACAAAAAGCAAATAAATGTCAAGGAGAGAGGGAGAGGTTGGACAGAGGCAGATAAATGAGAACAGGGAGTTTCACGGTAGGTGACATGAGACAGTGAATCGTTACTGTCAACCAGCAAGTCCAGTATGTTCTCTGATCGCTCTATCAGACATAAAGACACTTTACTTTTGTAATGCCCAAGCTGTTTGTGGCTGTCTGAAATCAAATCAGGCATTCCCATTTGCTTTACAAAACAACACCTGCACTGAACAGCAGCTTTTTGAAATGCAACGACACACGAGTAGGTCTTTTAGTGCAAAAGTAAAATTTCAATGTGACATCATTTCAAACGTAGTTTTACTTGTGAAGTTCATGAATCACAGGGAAGTCAGGGTCTGTGCACTCGTGGCACTGACTCTCAAGGTCCAAGAGAAGCTTTCTGGCTCTTTCACACATCAGCAGTGACACAAAGGGACAATCTGCCTGATGTGAAACTGTTTCCCTCTCATTAGGCTTTCTCTGTACAAAGTGAAGAAGAACAACTGATTCACCCAAATCGAAATAATTGATTAGTGATGGCGAATAAACCTGGTGCACCGTGGCTGTTGGCTGAGGGGAGAGAGAGATGCATAGAGAGAAACTGGTGCAATTTCATTCAAAATGTTTGAAATTTAGGACCACTATGGAAATAAGTTAGTGTTTTTACCCTGTGTCATGCTTCGGTTTTATGCATAGCACTTGTTTTTTTGTGTTTTGTTTTTGTTTTTCCTTGTTATTCCTTTTTTGTGAATATAGTAAGTGTGTTCGTTATGTTTATGGTGTTGGAGACTGAATAAAACCAAACTGAACCACTTACACATAGGATTAACAAAAGTTGTGTAAAAACATTAACCCTCCCTTATAAATTGTATTAGGCATTTTATCTCATGTAGTAACCTCCTGGAGACGTGTGACAGTCAGGCCAGGCGAGCCACGTTTTACATACAGAAACCAGTCTCACAAACAACTGCATTCTGAAAAGGCACCTCTATTGGTGATGTTGGTTTCTCAAGACTGTTGTTGGATATAATAGATGCAACTTATCAAAGCTCATTAAATCACCTTTGGAGATCATTCAAATGATCACACTGCATTATGCCCCCCCCCCTTAGTCTCATGCACTCTATGCAACACACCTGTTCTTATTTGAATATCCATCTCCACTCCCTTGCACAGCAACCTCTAAATCCCCCCTTTTATACTCGATCTGCATGAAGAAACGCTCACGTCTATAAATCTTTTTTGCTCACTCTATTTCAGGTTAAAAACAAAGGTGTGTTTTTTTTGTACTACAGTCCTTTCCCTTCCTCTGTCTCTTCTCAAATTGCTGTAAACCATAAATCAGCAAAGAAAACAACTGCGGCGGATCGGGTGGAGCAAAAACAGACACTGGAGAACACGAGGACAGAAACATAAGCTACGTGCGCTGTATGTGTTCAAGAGTCAAAAAGCAATTTGTCTCAAGCTAGTTCAACATGGTCAAAACCAGAGATAATTCATCCTGGAGCAGATTATTTCTCACAATTGACACTGAGTCTTTTCAGAAATCAGATATTAAAGCCACTGTAGTGTAATCACCAGGCCTTTTCTGACTATGCTTGTCTAAAATTAAGACAGATGTTCCAGGAAAGCTGTCATCACTGATGTGACAAACACCAGGAACTGCACTGCAAACAGTTGATTTTCCACCTGTTATTTTTAAATGCAAATGCACCGGTTTCTGCAGTTTTGCGAGTTTCTGTTATTGTTTCCACTCTGCTTGTTTCAACCTGATGGATGCCAGCTTCACACTCGATGACAAGTTCAGTCCCAGGCCACGAACACGGGGGACAATCTCGGGTAAAAACTGCGGACAAATCCGTGCCAGTTCTCATTTCATATGTGAGTGAAGCCCAGTGCTACTCGACTCATTCACCTCTTTCACAGTTTTGTCCTCCAAATCCAAGTGGGCAATCACAGCTGAAGGAGCCCCACAGGTTCACACAGGTTCCTCCATTCAGACACGGGTTGTTGTTGCAGAAATGTCTTCTGGCAGAGCATCCTAGGAGAGCAAGAAAATAAGAGGTTGATCTCTTATTTTGATCCATCCTTCCTCATTATTTAATCAAAGTAGCAAAGAGTCAGAGGGTAATAAACTATTCATAGCAAATACAATGATCATTTCCCACTGACTCTACTTCCCTGGTGTGCTCATTTTAGTTGGTGTTATTCAGTCTTTCTTTTCGCTTGTCTGGTCTAACAGTAAACACTGTTTGACTGCAAAACATTTACAGGTTTAAGAGATAAAGCAGAGGATAATCTTTAGAAGCCAAAAAGCAGATCAAAACACTGCATACCTGGCAGAGTCCCGTTATTAGCGATGAAGCTGGCCATGTCTATGTTCTGGTTGTCAATTTGCAGGTTCTTCATACAGCCCACAAACTGCCGGTTGCGAATCGGAAAATCTTCTGGAAGTTTAGGGACCCCTCCGAGGAGCAGGGGACCGGTCAGGTCCAAAGATCTGACAACACAGAACCCGTGAACATTTTCACACCCTGAGTTTTTGTCCTGCCTCCATCAAAACACATCATCAACACTAATGCGGGGGGGAAAAAAAACACATGAAAAATTCATCACAGAGATAGTTAGCTGTGTTGTTCTTCCCCCTAGAGATGGAAACAGAAAAAAGGATAAACATCCCAATAAAAGGAAAAAAGCAAAGCTCAGCTAACACCCTGAAGACATGGAACTTCAATTCAAAACACTTAATGAGCCGACTGCAAAGAAAGTAATCAATTAAATTACTGAAGTCAACACAGAAGTAATGAGGGAATCTGTAAAGCAAGGAAAAAGGGTTATTTATGGAATTCCTGTAGCAAAAATGAGATTTATTTTCCATTTCTTAATGAAAGAACTCATTCCTCTGCTGATGTACTTACTTTTTGGATCCTGACTGGCTGCCTTGAGCAGAGCAGGTGTAGTTTCCGATCATTTGACCAAACCTCAGGGCCACAGAGGTGTCACAGTTGTCCACCGTCAATACGACGACCTTCTGGTCCGAGGGGCCCTGCGGCAGGCCAGCCTGGTTTAAGATCGGCTGTGGGGAGAGAGACAAACTGGTGAATATTAAGGTAAACTTGATAGCGTCTTCTTTATGTTTCTGGGGAGACTTTGGTCAAAACAATGAGGATTAAGAATAAATAATGCCGTTACCTCGGCTGTGTTAAACCCACTTCAGATTTTTGTGTACACTTGAGAATCCAGACAACTTTTTAATGTTTCAAGCTCCATGTTTTCTTTTCTTTTCCATCCAACTGAGGATTTAACAGTGCAATCTGTTTTTTTTGCGCTTTTGACTTTTGTATTGAGAGAATTAATCACAGAATAATATTGCAGTAAGAAGTTTTCATAAGTATGCACACAGATCTGGATTAGTGCAGTTCAGTACAGCACAGCAGAACCAGTAAAAATAGCTTGATGGACAGATAAAAGAAAGCTATTATCCTGCCTTATGCCCCATATACGTCATATTCATTCAAGAATTCACAAAAGATTTGTCAGAAAAATATCAGAAACTGTATTGCCATGTTTCTATTTTTAAAATGCTGAAGTATTTTGGTCACTCTGTATTTATAAATAGCCCTCTGAAATGGGTTGTTTTGAAAGTATCTCATTATTCTGCTGCATTTAATAAGGGATTAATCCATGAAGAATTCTGGGAATCTCAGCCACTGATCATCTGTGCGTACCTTAATATGCCAGATTAAAAACTGGAGATTTGAAACTGGAAAACAACAACCAAAATAAATAATTTTTTGCATCACACTCGGTTCAATCCCTGTTCATTTTAATAATTCACATCATAACAGCTACAGCTAAAGGCAGCGGTTGGCGAGCAAACACACACATGCATGCACACACACTGGAGAAGGGCTTGCTCTCTGCAGGACATCATCCCCGTTGACAAAGGATCCTCTTCATTGTCTGAGAAATCAATAGGGGGGTGGCAATAAAAGGAGGAGGGGTCTGCGGGGGAGAGAATGATGATCCTGTCAATAAAAGGTCGCAACCTCTTTTCAAACTGGCCAGTTTGTCTGAGGTCATGTAGAGCTCATATTAACCCTAAGTGTAGGTTCGAGCTGGTGCCGCGAGCTGAGGGCAGATCAGAGCAGTGACCGTTCTCACGCACAGCTGACTGACTCGGCCGCCTGTAGGCGAGGACGGGCTGCTGAGCTGTCAGCTGGTCGGACAGGATTTAGCAGGAATTAGCTCGTCTCATGTGCAGAGATGATACAAAGAACTGGCTCATGATGACGGGCTGAAAACACACATAAGCTTTCTGTTTTTATAGTCTGGTCATTTGGTTCTCCATGAGGTTGAACTAAAATAGATTCCTCGCCACTGGCTTAATAATATTCAGGAAGGATAATTTCCCGATTTCACTGCTGTTATGACAGCTTTTGTCTTTGCTATCTGATCCTTTCATTTGAAACCCCGCAGGAAAGACACCTAGCTACATAATTTACCGTAGATTTCGCTGGTTGGCGTAACATCTTTAGCAGCTCTAAGTTTATCATCTAAGTAAGTTTATTCAAACAAAACACTCCTTGCACTGCCACAATTAAATTTCTTTCACATGATTTTCTCATTGAGTAGATCAGATTAAATATCTGTGAGCCTCTAATGATAGGAGTCTGTCACCGAGAGGCTGCAGTTAATTACATTCCTGCACTCACTTTGTGTCTTATGATCACGGTGCTTTGAGTGTTGGTGATATAAATGTGATGAGACCAACATTAACAGTAAACCATCTGGCTGAGTAATCTGTCTTCTCACAACACCTCACCTGGATTACGTCATAACTCTTTGTGAAACAGACATGTCAGTTCTCACAGTGCTGTGGCATATTTTCACTGAAATATGTGTGACATGGATTAGAAGAATAGAAGACAGTTTTATTGTACACCAGAGTGGAGACTTGTCTCCATCAAGTGTCTTCCTCAAACTTGGTAATCCATCTAGTAGTTATTGTGACATTTCATTCAAAATAAAAAAATATGAACCTCGTGTTGGCGCTAGGGGAAAAGTCAGATCATAAAAGTTACAGTCTTCATTCTCTTGGGAACAAATAATGTCTGTCTGTCTGTCTGTCTGTGCCAATCCATCAAGTAGATGCTGAAAAATTTCACCAAATAATTGAATACTTTGACCAGCTGGTGGCACTCGAGGAAAAGTTAGGGGAGCACAAAGTCATTAGGATTTATCCTCAGGGCACCATGAATGTCTGTATGAAATTTTATGTCAATCCATCCGTTAGTTTTTTAGATGTTTCAGTCCAGACAAAAGTGGTGCACTGACCGAATCAGTCCCTAGAGCCACGCTGCTACCATTGCTAAAACTACAAATAAAATACTTTAAACACAGCAATAACCAATAGAACATAAACTAAAATACTTTGGATTGTGATTTGTGACTCAGTAAAAAGTTACTTACTGAAATGCAGATTGCACTTGGGACATAGGACTTCTTAAAAACATGTTTGGCTGCTAATTGCGTCTTACGACGCCTCGCAGAGTTCAGACTGAGAAAATGCAGGATGAAAACTGGATTATGTTTTATTATTATGATCAGTTTGGTGGACCACTGCCAGCTTTGCTAGCCAGCTTACTCCTCAGTCCTCATTTCATGTCACCGAACCATGATGTCAAGTTAAAGCCCTCTCTATCAGAGATTTATCAACTGTTTCCAAGATTGACTGATGAGCTTGAAAGCTGTTTGGTCATCTAAGAGGATCAAGCTACAGTGTGCACTTCTTGAAAATATCATTAGTATTTTCAAAATATCAAAGTATTTTCAAAATATCATTAGTATTTTCAGAGAAGCTCAATGGCAGTGGCAGTCTCAAGCTGTAAACAGATATTCGAAATGCTCAATCATTTCAACAAGTTCTCCCTCAAGAACAACAGGCCCTGTTATCGAGCACTGTTCCCACAGGAACTCACAACACTTATTCTTGACTGTGAAACTCCTCACTGTTCAACACTGAAATTTTAAGTAGATGGAAACAGAGACTGAAGGTGGCTTTTATTTTCCAGTTGATGCTCCTTGCGGCCAATTTGTTACAAATTTGTTGATGATGAAACAAGCAAACACGCCGTTTGAATCGCCAAAGGTGAAACCATCCAACATGCTCTTTTCCACGGTTTTCCCTTTGCTGTGAAAGCTCTGAAACAGGCAGCGCTCCAGATTGGACCCTCCTTTCACTGACCTCTGCTGCCATCAGTCACGGCTGTTGACTCTCCAATAATGACTGTCTGTCAGGACATCTTTTTTGCTGCACAAAACCCTGTCCTGTCAGTGCTGATTGGAACGCACATATTTGCTCAGGACCACATTAAACACTGCTCTCACCCACCGCTACAGGGGATTATGGGAATATGAGTTCCCTGTCACAAAGGGTGACAGGGGTTGCGCAAGAGGAGCATGGCAGAAAGCAACACAAGTATGGGGTCTAAGATTGACTGGAAAAACCATAGCAACAAGAGGGGTCGGCCCTGAAGCGCAGCGTCCCCGTTCAAAGCCCAAGTCAATACTTCTCTGGGTTTTTCTTTACCCTCCTTTCGCTCCTCTCCTGCTCCACTTTTCTGTCCTCGCTGGAGAACAGAGAGAGAGGGGCACCTTCCCCGGGGCCGCATCATTCACTGCCCGTGGTCCCAAAGGAAGCAGAGCCAAACACAAAGGAAGCGGTCATTGCCATTCTCCACAGTCCCCCACCATCCTGAAAGCCACATTTCAATCTAAAATGCCCCCTCCCCGCCTCACCCTGCCCCACCCCCTGCGGACAGGGACGGGTCAGAGTGGGCCACCGTGGGATACCTCTTGTGGGAGGAGCCATGTTTCTACCTCAGCGACTCACAGGATGTGGAACATGAGGAGGATGGGGAGGAGTAGTTAAGCCAGAATAGTGTGACTGGAGATGGACCTGGACACTTTTGAGATGATTAGGTTAGTATGCTATGTATTCAATATAACGAATACATATGTAATGAATACTCTGGTTTCACCATATGATATGCGTACAAATATACAGTTAAGCCCAAAACTATTCATACCATGCCAAATTTTGAGTTATAGTCAATTTTTATTTGACCAATAAGTTTCTTCTGGCTGGAAATGACAATCGCATGGCGCAAAAGTCTGTAAGACAATGTGTTAGAGATATAAATGAAATAAAAAGGAGCTATTTCTATTTCTTTTTACATTTTTTCAAAAAATTCAATGTCCATAATTATTCATACCCTTTCTCAGTAATCATTGGCAAAACCTTTTTTTGCCATCACAGCAATCAAACGGTTCTTAGAATTCCTAACAAGCAGAGTGAATGTCTCCACTGGGATTATGGGCAACTCCTCTTCTGCGACGATCTCCAGATCTTTGAGGTTGGAATGTCTTCCTTGCCATCACTCTGGTCTTTAGTTTTCTCTACAGATACTCAATGGGATTTAGGTTTGGACTTGTTGATATTATTTTCTGGTAACCATTTCTTGTCCACTGTGGCTGTATGTTTTGGATAATTGTTTTGTTGGAAGGGCCAACGCTGCCCAAGGCCAAGTTTTTCTGCAGACTGCTTGATGTATTCCTCCAAAATCTTAATGTAGTCTTCTTTTCTCATTATGCCATATACTTTGACAACGTTGCCTGGCCTGTTGGCTGAAAAAAACCCCTAAAGCATCACATTCCCACCACCGTGCTTGACCATGGGGATGGTGTTCTTGGGGTTGAATGCTTCTCCTTTCTTTCGACAAATGAAAGCCACGTCCCTGTGTCCACACAACTCAATTTTCGTCTCATCTGACCACAGGTTGATGACCAAAAGCTTTCTTTATTGCCCAGGTGATCATGTGCAAAGGCTTGGCAGGGAAGCTTTGAGATGAGGAGTCCTCCTTGGTCGGTGTCCATGGAGACCAGCCTTGTGCAGTGTCTACTGGAATGTCTGCCTTGAGATGGCAGTACCGGTATTGCTCATATTCAACAGAATGGAATTGGTGATGATTCTTGGATTCTTCTTGGCCTCTGGTGCTGCTATTCTTGCCAGCACAGGGGTCACTTTTTGCTTCCTACCACGCCCTGTAGCAAGGTATCCCCATCCACTGGTTGAAACTCCTTGTACTTTCTGATTATGCTTTGCACTGTGGCCACTGGTACTTGAAAACACTTGGATATGGCTTTATTCCCTTTCCCGTCTCGTGAACAGTCACTATGCGCGCAACCGGAGGTCCTCACTAAGCTCTTTGGTTTTAGCCATGACTTGAACGTGGCTAGTAACTGACTACAGAACTACTGCGTCAGCTGTTCTCAATTTATAGTTGATTAGATTCTCTAGGGCATTGGTAAGAATTACCAGTACCAGTTCGCATTTTCTACAAAATTTTAGACGATTTCAAGGGGTATAAATAATTTTGGATACAGCATTTTTAGTAAACGTAAAAAAACATACAAATAGTTCAAACTTATCATTAACATCTCTAACACATTGTCTTACAGTCTTTTGTCACTTGTTTATGTCATTTCTAGCCAGAAGAAACCTATTGTTCAGATAAAAATGAACTATAAATCAAAAATTGGCATGCATATTTATAATTTTGGGCTTAAACGTACACTGAAAGAGCCTGTAATCAATATTTTTATAATAACAATGTGAAAGATGTCGCTAATAATGATGAACCTAAGGAGAATAATCACCTGGATCTGCAGCTCCCCTCGACTTTACTGAGCTTTATAGCAAGTTTTAGCTCATTGTTTGTCGGTCCAGACCATACCTTTACTGTTTTGGTTCACTCTCACCACTCTCATTGTATCGTTTTCTGCCGCAGCAGGCAGCTGTTTTCAGCGATGAACTCTAAAAAACCCACCGTGCACTACCTCCGCAGCACCAAACAGCAGACAGACTCAGTTAGTGACTAGCTACTGGAGCATTTAGCAGATAAAGAATTTGATTTTTCGTTCAGGAGTTGGTAGAGACCGAAGACAGAGCTGAAAGCGAGTGAATCTGGGCTTTACATTCGCCAAGTGGCCACAAACACAAGTGCAGATCAATAACAATGGGGCTCCATGTCTGCTGGATGTGTAAATTAACAACCGTCTGTTAACAAGTTCCCCATACCAACTTAGAAGGTGATGTTATGTCAGTCCAGTGTTCACAACTTGTTTCCGCTGCTCATAAGTGGCCGGAAAAAAAAAGAAAGAAAAAAATCAGATATAGCAGATGCAGACATTAATATGATCCACTTGTACCTGTCAGAAATCTGCTCTAGAGCCGGTACTGTACATGCAAACCTTACATTGACAGAATCATGACACCCTCAAACATGCAGCACACTTAACAGATGTAAAACTTCCAGGTCAGTGAAACAACAAAAGAGTCAGCTCATCATTAGATTTTGGGGGTTTGTACAATAGTGATTAATGAGACTGTAATGTCTTGTTGGCAAGGAACAAACACGTTTATATCCAAATGGGAACAAGATTCTCCCCCTTCATCACTTCTGCTGGCTGAAGTCTGACATGACCATGTTATCGTAGATACTGAAGAATCAATGTGTGCATTGGGGGCGTTGCCTGGCAACATCTTTATGATGCAAAGTGACTTCCTCAATAGACTAAAATGTGACATGCTGCGCGTTGGTCCTGGGTAGGAGGGTACTGAGAGAGCAGAGACAACACCTCTATACATTCCTCCAGTGGTTGAGTTGTTGTGATGCTCTTGCAGAGAAACACATTAGTCAGAACATATTTAGTCCAATCTGAGCATGTCTCGAAAAACATTGGCTTCCCACTCTCAGGCTTTCATTCATTCACCCCCCCCCCTTCTCTGTGTCTAGCTGGAACTTTGGCTCTCTTCCAGATCATCAGTCTGTCAGCAGCGATTCTTCAGTCTGACAGAGCAGCAAAACTAAAGAGGCTCTCTGCACTCTGGTTTACAGCCACTACAGTTAGTCCTCCATGGATATCCTAAAGACCACTGAGAAAGCTGCCAGTCATCACTGCAGACTTCTCTACATGAAAACTACAGTCTGTCGCCTGCAGGAGATCAAACCTGTGACTTGATTTCCCTCTGAACATCTTAAATAACCATGTCGGGTATTGTGCTGCGACACCTGAAGAGGAGAGCAGCTAATGTAGTGAGGGTTCACCATGTTCTCCTTTGATTAACAGAATCATTTGGCTTTTTAGGAAATACACTTGCTCTCCGTCTGGCAGAGTTACATGAAAACAAGAAGCAAGAAAAAGTGTTTTGAGTTATGCTTTTGACATATGAACAAATGAAAACTCTAAAAGATTTTAAAAAACCCTAATCAGGAAATCTGCAAATTCATTGTGTTTATTGTGAGGAATATTTTTTCTGTTGATTCATTTTCAGTCCTACCTTGTTGTAGTAGTGAACCTCCAGCGTGTGCCACAGGCCGTCACTGACACCTCCGGGGATGGACGGGGAAACTGTAGTCTTGGTCTCACCTGGGAAAACAATCAGAGGAGGTGAGTGACTGCACAGCGATCAGGTTGAAAATGGTATGAAGCTGAAAATAAAAACAAACATTTGCAGTAGATCATAATGATAAAGAGTGAATGAGTCAATAACCGTTCTACCTGCAGAGAAGGTGAGCTGAATCTGCTCATTGATGATTTCCATGGCGATGAAGTCGTGTTTCTCATTGAAGCGGCCATTGTAGAGTAACAAACCATTGGGCTCTTTGGTGGCAAATCTGGAAAACAAATTTAAATGTAGTTACATTTTTGTCACCCTCTAAGCTCATCACTCTGTTGTTAGTGTATTTATTTGATCTATATTCCACCTATACATTAATTAAGGCTGGAGATAGTCTACATTCGGTCAACAAATGCTATAAAAAGACCAAAACCAACAATTAATGGATCCTATTAACAAGTGTTTCCTGTGCAGCCCAGCTTATATTTCTCTGTGCCACAGAGCTCCATTGTTGTTCAAAAACTATTAAAAAACACATAAATGAGCCACACTGTTACACTGGCTATCCTGTTCCTTCTTTACACTAAACATGGGCACTGTACTTTATTCACCGTCCTGCTGCTGGAAATACTCACTAGAGCGCCAAATGTGTATCAATCCCTGGCAGAAAATAGTCCCCAACAAATCCATTAATTATTTCTGTTTGAGTAATGTTTGTTGCAAACTACATTGCTCAAATTTTTTAGGAAAATAGCTGAGGGTTTTTAAAAAAAATGAGTATATATTCCAAACAGTTTTTAAAAATTCTTCATAAGGAACAGGCTTGTAGCTTGCATGGGATTTATTGACACTAATAAAACCATACAGTAACACCAGCCTTTAAACATGAGTATACCAAATGGTATCAATACTAACGTGTATGGTAAAAACGTATGCTGTCAGCCATGCCTGTGCTACATGTAAACAGAGAAAGGATGAGAGAAAAGAAAGAGGGCAGTGGTCGGGTTTGGCCTATTTAAAAATATTTTCCTTTCACACTGAAGTGCTCCTATCACACAGTAAATGCACTGTGACATGTAACTTACGATCTTGAAGATGAGGTGAAGATTTAACAGTGCTGAGGTTTTGCAAAGATCACTGAATAGATAATGAGGTTAATCTTGAGCGTGAGGTCGAGTTAGATATAAAAAAAAAAAAAAATAGTCAGATACAGACACAGTCAAGGAATAGAGAACAAAGCCAAATTAAACGACACGCTACAACACAGTCAGAAAACTAGGGCAAAATCAAAGCATTAGGATGGGGGAACACATTACTGCAAGTAAGGAAGGAGCGCACAGGAAAGGACAGTTTAGAGTAATGACAACGACATTTTCAATATATATATTCTCATGGTGGAGAACACAGACAGCTGCCAGCGCTCTAACAACAGCCTCAGTTTCGGATTTCTGTTTATATCTTGATGGCGAACCCAGAGCACCAGGGGCCGTCGTGATGCGCGATCCTCCCATATTAATGCACATTTCAATACATCTGCAGACACAGCATTCAAACTCCGGGACCAGACTGCCGACAGTGCCTTGCTCTCTAACTGGGATCAAAGTATGTAGTGGAGCACATGGTTTAAAAATATCACACTTTACCTGTCAGCTGTGGTCTGTGGACGTAAATCTGATCCTGTTGAAATGGGTCACTGGGATATGTGAAAGTGTGTTCCCCACTACCGGATTTATTCTTTATCCATCCCACAGGGGACCCAACAATGAGTCCCCTGTGGACATCTGCCAACTGAGAGGCATGTAAGACTTACTGGCATCTGTACTTTCTGGTCAATTGCTCCATTAACATGCAGCTTAATCTTTCCTCAAAAGGACTGATTAGTTCTGTTTCAAAAAGGTCAATCTCAATCTGGCCCTGAAACGCTGAAAACCACGAAGTCAGTGTGACTTTCTTCTTTTTCTCAGCCCAAATGGGAGCTGCAGCCACCATCAAAGCAGCTTTTAGAGGACGGAGGGCATTCATACATCCAAATATCTATGCATGCCCCCCCTGTCTGGATTCAGGGTTAAAGGGTGTACTGTATACAGTGCTGTTTGCTGAGTATTCTTAAGATGGATTGGAGCCTGGGGGCATGGCACCGCTGACCTCCTTACTGAGAAAAAACAATAATCACGAACTCAGAGGAAAGAGGAGGACGCCGATGCTCCGTCTGACAACACTGTAACCGTGGAGACATAGTAGTCAGACAGCTACTATACATCCAGTAAAAAATACATGACGCCAATTAGAATTATGATCCAGGGTCTATTTCTCTTTGGTAGGCTTCTAGTCTTTGACGGATCGATTTAAAAGGCTGCTCCACATTGCGTGCCCCCCCCCCAAAGCCCTCTGAACTATGAGAGTAATCAGCTGGAACTAACTACTGACTCAACTGGCATCATTGCGTGTCACATTAGGCACCCATCAGTAAAAATAACAACCAGTCTGCCCTTATGTAGGGAACCGTGTCACGCTATGCTAACATGCTGCAATGAATAAGATGTGTGCAGTGGGGAGGAAAAAAAATTAGCCCCTTATTGATTTTACAACCTGTAAGTGTGAAATAAAGATACAGAAATCTGTTTTTGGTGATATACCTTACATGAAATGCTGGAAAAGAAGGAAAGGCATTATTACTATAATATTTTTAAAACATTTTTTAGCTCTTTGATCCAGACTGGAATATCTCAACAACTTCCAGATGGTTTCAGTTTAAATTTTGAGCAGACATTCATGGTCCCCACGTGCTGAACTGTAACAACCTTGTTGATCCTTTAACTTTTCATCTAGTGTCATCACCTGGTCAAAATTTTAATTTGTCCAGCACCTTGGTTTGTGGCAAAATTCCTGCAGAACTAATGACGTCAGTTTGTGTTAAGTGCTAATTAGGACGTTTTAGCATGCTCACAGTCGGTTCAGTTCAGTCACAGTTCAGTTTAAAGATATCAAGATGTAAAAGAGCCCAACAGAAATATCTTCAGTTTGAGAATTATCATCGTTACAATCTGTTCAAATCTAGCTAGCGCTGATCCCATCACACTGCTTTTTTTTGTGTGAAATCTCAGCCTTAATTGCAGAGCTCCAGAACCAAAGTTATGATAGAAAGAGACCTAAAATTAGCCATCACTCTGAGTGAACAAGATCCACATCCTGAGCCGTTCATCATAACAGAAGCGCTTTCTGGGAGAAACCCGATCAGTGCAGGCTCAGGTAACAGAGCCACTTGTTGACCTCACCTGCCTCAAGCTCTCAGTATCAGCACCTTTTACACAACACCCACTTCACAGCTTCTCTGACCTGCCAGTGATATGTAGACGTTTTAAAAACTGGTTTGAGCAGTTCTCCATCAAAAAAGACTGTCATCTGAACCTTGCTTTAAGAAGGGCCGCTCACAAGGGGGATATTATTTCCACCAGCAGCCTTTGAGAGCGTCAATCGCTGCCAAACATTTCTAAGGTGACATGAATTACAATAAGTCAAGCTAAATGGCAGGACACATTCCCTGTGATACCATCCGAGAGATGATACTTCTTGTCACTTGTTGTGACAGATATCAAACAGAACTGAAGGCTTTCATTGTTGTTACATTTCGTCACGTGCAGGATTCATGGAGATTGGAGGTCCTGCTGTCTCTGCATGTGTTCAGTAGTCACAGCTCACATGCTCATTTCTTAAGTACACACACACACACACACACACACAAACCTCCTCCAAATGTTCAACCATACAGATTTAAAGCTTCAGCTTCAATTTAAACTTCAAAATTTACATATGACGCAAAAATCAACCCTGCTTCCAACAAATTATGTTTCTATGCAACTAAGGATGTTTGACATGAAAGGTGAAAAGGATGTGTTCATTATTACTACAGTGACTTTTGGTAAGTAAAACTAGAATTACGATTATGGTCGAAGTTACTGGCATAAAGGTGAAATAAAAACAAAAATTACATCTTGCAAAAAGAACAACTAACCCAAAACTGTCTTGTCTGCTTTTAAAACTAATGTAATGAAATTTGCATCAGATGGCTTTTTCTTTTTGTGCTGTGTAGAAAAAAGAACCAACTCTGGGCTCGAATAGTTGCTATTTTTGCTAAATGCTAATTTTGGCATGAGATAGCACCTCCAGCTCTCAGAGAAAGTGCCGGCGTTAGCAATGACATCGCTGTCTGCACTTGTGTCATAAATATTTCCAGTCTGAAAATAGTCTGAACTGAGATTTCTTTTGTGTTTCTTTCTTGCCAGAGTTAGATGAGAAGATGGATACCGCTCTCATGTCTGTATGTCAAATATGAAGCTACAGCCAGGAGCCAGTTGCAGTAGCTTATTATAAAGACTGAAAACAGGGGGAAACAGCTAGTCTGGCTCTGTCCAAAGGTAACAAAATCTGCCTACCGTCACCTCTAAAGCTGACTGATTAACACACTTTATTTTGTTTGTTTAATCCGTGCAAGAAGTGTAAAAACAAGAATTCACAGTTTTATGTGGGGCTGTGTTCTGTTTCCTAAGCTAAGCTAACTGGAGAGTGGCTTCAATCTTCTCATCTAACTCTCTGTAAGAAAGCAAACAAATGAATTTTCCAAAATGTTGAACTATTACTTTAAAGATGTGTTGAACAGGCAAATGAAGCAAATATATGTTGGGAGTTTCAGATGTATTGCATTATGCAACATTTACTGCTGAAGTTTGTTTTTTAGTGTAGTTTTCCTTTTCAGAATCATGGGCCTCAGTATAAAGGTGTCATATTTACCACACAGGTTGTAACGACCTCTGAGACTAATTTGTGATATTGGAGTATTGAATAAAAGAGAACAAGAACTGAAAATAAAAAAAACTACACAAATATTAAACACTGTGGAGAAAAACCAACAGAAATACACTAAAGACTAATCTAAAATTGACTATAAAAGGGAAGTTAACTCTTGAAAAATTACTAAAAAGAAATCCAAACTACAGTAATGACATTGCATGCACACACAGTGACTGCACACTCATCCAGAGACAGCCTCTGTCAGGCTTCACCTTGTTGAGGGAGACTGCTGAAATAGGCCAGGCACTGACTCACAGCTCAAAGTGACTAGTGACACTGACTATAATAAGATAAGATTCTCTCTTGTCTTAAGGATTAACATCCTCATATTATGCAAGTTCTCTCTCCCTGAAAACACAGCTCCTTCAGCTCAACTTCTTCCCAACACTTACCGCACAAGCTGCACTTCAGCACAGTACACGCACGTCTAACATTCACTATGTTTTAGCAGTGCTTCTGTATTTTTAGCACAGATGCTATGAGCTGATACCAAAGTGGCTCTACAGAATATGGCTGTTGTTCAGTGATCCCATTATTGCTATTAAACACCATTATGGTTACATAAATGTGAGGAGGGGGAGGACACTTCCGTGGAGAGAGCAGCCATGCAGAGGTAAGATGTGAGGGTGGATGAGGAGTGAATCACAGATGGAGCAGGGCAGGTAATGCTGGTGAGCTGCAGCTTGTGGCAGGGAGGCGGGTGTGCTTACGTGAGAGAGAGGGTGAAGTGAAAGCGCTGGCGGAGGCCCTTGAAGGTCAGGAAAGAGTGTGGGGGGAAGTTGCGTGTGGTCATCTCACAGTAGGGCTTCTCGTAGCCGCCCGGTGGACACTCGCACTTGAACCCGCCGACCAGCAGGTTGACGCAGGAGCCGCCGTTCTTGCAGATTCCCGGAGCACAGCGGCCGGAGCGGGACGACAGCTCGCAGTGCTCTCCTGGACAGGAGAAAGGTGGAGAGAAATTAGGATTAATATTGTTTGTGACAAGCAGCATCGCCTCAGTTATCCCTGTGGCTTCCACCTCAGGGACTCCACACTGCCATATTCTTTCTTTCCCTCTCTGCAGCAGTCCTATATGTGCCATTATATAGTGTAAGATTTACCACCTCATATCAGTGTCTGTGTAATATACAGCTGTACTGTTTTAAACAAACAGGACTTAATGAAAAATAAATTGTGGCATTATTGACAAAGTGTACCAGAGGAAATCTGTCTTTCCATTATGAACTGTTTTCTCTTCAACTGTGTTTTAATCTGATTCAGTCTCTCTCTCTCCTCTGTGTCCCACCCAGCATGACTCCCCATCCTCCCTCTGGGAACATGGCTGCAGTTTATGCTGCATTCATATTCAGTGGGACAAAGTGATGGCTCAGAGCAGTGAGTTGGAAGTGTTTATGCATTCAGACTCTGAAGCCATCAAACAAAATGATTGCAGTTTCTGCAGACTATGATGGCTCTGGATGATTACTTTCAGCTTTTTCACACCTCACAGACACTTGGTGAGTTCATAATTACAGTAAAATGTCTTTTTAAGATTTCTTTTATCTTGGCATTTTGCCCTTATTGGACAGTGACAGTTGAGATACAGAGAACAATTGTGGGGAGAGAGAGAAGGGTACATCATGCAGAATCGCACCAGAGATGATGTAGTTATATGATGGGTCTTGACCACTAGGCCACGGAGATGTCCAACATTACAATGTTAACCAGAAACAACCGTGAATAGGTCAAACACTAGTATATGCCTGGACAGCTGTTTACCTGTTTGCTTCTCTCCCACTCTCTGTGCTCACATATTCAGTATTTTAATGCAGCCGAATTCCCAGTAAAGCTGTTCTCATTAACATGTTTTTCTGTTTCTGTTGTCAGACAACAGAACAAATATGACATAGTGACTGAAACGAGGCCCATTAGGACCACATGTTAACCAGCTGTCACTTCCAAGCCATTTCCAAGCTGCTGCTCTGCTCTGCTCTGCTAAAATCCTGATTTTATAACCAGGGACGTCAACTGATAAAATTACCAGACACATAAGTTAGAGACAACGGCTGTGCTGTGATTCCAGCTACATTTACTTATGAAATGATCACTCAGAGAGAGAGTTGGAAGCTAATTCACGTCTGTGTCAGCTGCAGTCAGGTCAGTTGAATGAGACACAGAAAGAGGTGCGCCTGTGAAGGGAAAGCCTGACCTCATGCTCATGGTGCAATACTGGAGACTGTCTTCTTTGGAAAGTAGCTAAGGTTTGTCTGGAAAGTCATTAGATTTGTCGCCAGGTGCTTTTGTGAAGAAAATTCGCTAAAAGGGTGGGAAAAGTTGGTAAATCTAGCGAAAAAAAAGGCACTACATTGGCAACACTGCTTGTAAACGCCCCCTAAGGACACAATTGAAACTGTTCGCACCAATTCATTTTGAAAGAGCAACGGCCAATGGTGAAACTGTAAAACTCGGCCACTAACCAGTGGTGTAACCTCAGCACTCAGGCACACGGCATTCGGCTGACCAGTGTTGTAACTTTATCACGTACTCAGTCAGTCAGTCACAGACATTCGTGTTTATTGGGTTACCCCTGCTGTTGTGGTCCAGCCCCATATTAAGCAGTTGTTTCCTCCCAGTCAGTCACTAAAATTGATCCAAAACTGATTTACTGAAATGTTCTTTACAATAGATATACTTCAAAAGATTTACATTATAAAGCCTTGTCAAACCCTTAATTAAAAGGTATGTATGTTGTTGGTCACAAACTCTAGATATACAGATACCTTGCCTGTTTGTAATGCTGATTACTTTGCCAAACTGGCATCTGATCCATCTCATCCTTTGCGTCGAACTGAATGTCTTTGGGTTTTGGACTGTTGGTCGGTAAAAACAAGACACTGACGACTATTTTCTGACACTTTATAGACAGAAACATTAATCGCATTACAGAGACAATAACACACATCACATCAAACAGCGATCGCTGCGAAGGGGGAAGAGCAGTGAAGGACTGGTATATTGAGAGAGTGACAGTCAAACTTTGACCCGGAGTCTTCGTTCTCCTCAGTCCTGCAGTCCAGCTCACATGTGGCGTTTGTCTGGATCCTCGGGATGGGAGGCTATAGCAGTTGCTCAGGCGAGACTGCTCGCTCTCCCATGCATGAGCTGGAATTTGTGTCAAAGCCTCTCAGCCAGCAGGGTGGAAGACTTCCGCTGTGTGCAGCACTACTGTAACACTGGCACACACACAGACCGCACATCTTCGGCCTTTTATTTACTCTGTGTCTATTAATCACTCAATTCACAGTCCACTCAAAGCAAGTCTCTTTGTTTTGATGCTGTTGTCTGGGTATGTCTATTCAGTCAAAGTAAATTTAAGAGATGTTGGATGAGACGTTAAATCGACTGATAATGACTTTGAACATTTATTACTTTTACATAGATGGATATTTTGGACCACAGAGACAAAGAAACTTCATTCAGTTATCGCTTCATCTTTCAGCTGCAGTTTACAACACATGACTTCTAAAATGTTTTTAAGTTGTTACTTAATGTTGGTAAACAATTAATTCATGCTTTGCAGTTTAGCGAACCTGCTACCAGGTTGTGGACCCATGTTTAGCTGGTTTATACCCTCCGCCCTCATAGTTTGTTTCATCTGTTTAGGTAGATCTTAAATTCACAAAGGAGAGCTCCTCCGATGAACTTCTGACCTCCCATTTACAGGAAAAGAGCAGCAGAGCATCAAGGCAAAACCTTTTGTTTAAGATTCACTCACACTACTGCAGGCTTGATGGCTTATTGTTAAGTAGCAAACCATCAAACTTTTATTATTGAAGGTTTTATAAATGAATGTTTCTTTGACTTGTGTGTCCACAACTGGGCACCCCACAAGTTCTTTTTAACTGAGCTTTATAATGGATTATCATTGATCTGTGAGACGCCAATAAATGTTTTTTTTTTTTTAAATCATTTATAAAGCCATCAGCTGGAGGTTTTATAAGTATGTCTTACTCTGAAGAAGTGGTATAAAAGTTGTAATATGTCAGGGTGCCATGTCTGTGTCACCCTGTTCCAGAAGCAACAAAATGAAGCGTAATAGCCCCTCCACCATGTCAGCCTGTCACGTTGAAACTGATGCTTCCTGATGATAAATGGCCACTGCAGGCCAGCCAGCTGGAAAATAAAGCCTTTCTGTTACAGTGCTGTCTGCCTCATTATTAATTCAGCAAGTCACTGGAGGCAAAAAAACTATGCCTACTATGCCGGTGGTCAAACACTGCATCGGCAAAAAGAGCTGTATACAGAGATACGCAAATGGTTTGATTTCACTGAGATAAGCTTTACTGAGGGAAATAGATATTTAACAGTTAATTTGGGTACGGATGTAGATACCCGATAAAATGCTTGTCAGTGTTTAGTTAGTACCTGTGGGATGTCTCCACCACAGGTGCTCCTGAACAGCAGCTTTATGTTGCCAGGTAAGCCGCACAGCGGGGCGGGGACGGGCTCACGTAGTCCCAATTCCACTAAATGTCCTGGTCAATAATTCAAATGCATCTTCTCCGCTCTATTTATGTACCTCTATAAGTCCATCCCGGTGTCCACACCCCAGTGTGATCCTGTTTTTATTTAGACAGCATCTGTTTTCGGTTAATTCATTTATATATCTGACTGAACATAAAAACTGTATATAAACTGTAGATAAGCACTTCTGCTCATTATTATTAATCAAAAAAAATATCAAAGCGTGACTGAATGGATCAAAAGATTAATTAAAGAAATAGGCAAACATCACTTTGCCTTTAAAGCTGAGTTTTAAAAAAACTGCGTGTATTAAAGCAAACCACACCATGGCATATAAATGAAAATATTAACACTTCTGCTTACACATTAGCAAAATTATTCTTGTTTTCTCAAATACAAAAGTAAAAAGTAAATAAATGACAATTTATCTGTAAAATTGATTTGGTGCATTTTATCGCCCTTTCTAGTTTATCATATATTGATCCCAGAGGACTTTCACAGAGAGACAGAATAAAAATAAACAAAATGGATAAAACGTGACAATGAAGACTAATAACTAACCAACGTCCTGAAATTCAAGCTGTTGTGGCAGATATTCACACTAATAATCCACAGCAGTTCCATTCATTTAAGAACAGTACACAATCAAAAGCAGACTTCAGTTGTTCGATAGTGGATTATTAAACGTTACACGATAATTTTCAAAAGTTGCAGTGTAACCGTGCACCACCCGTGCGTGTGGACTGTTCCTGCAGACGAGGTGTCCCTCGGAGATCCTCAAAGATCTTAAACCAAAACAGGTGTGTCTGGGCTGCCTGGTAACAGAAGAGTGAAACAGAGCGGGCGGATCCCTCGGGACACACCAACTGCACCAAGCGGCTCAGGGAAGCTGAGAGCTGGATCCACTTCCAGTACAGCAGAGACTCAGTTTGTTCAAACACAGATGATCCCTGTGAAGGACTGTGAGGACAGTCAAGCAACCACTCAGGATTATGAGGGTGAATAATGAGATAAGGTGATCAATAACACAATAGACACGTGACCTCGAACTGTATCTGTGATCAGATCTTCTTATCTCATTATGGGTCATCTGAAGGCTGAGGATCAAACACACTGAAACACTTCTCACTAGACTTAATTTAAAGAGAACATCGACAAAAACAGTCCAAAGCAGCGTCGAAAAGCTTCTCTTTTGACTAACCTGCTGACCAACTGAAAACTAACAATAAAACACAAAAAAATAGTGCCTTCCCAGAATAATTTACAAGAACAAAAATAACAGACATCTTTTTCGTCATGCTAGTATCGGCTGCTCTGGCTGTAAATTGATCTACAATTTTCATCCTGACTAAAAAAAAAATCACATTAACTATTAGAACGGGTTACCATCAAATCTGGAGCAGATATTCATATTCTCTGAAGCATAAATAGTACCAACTTCGGGGGTGATTCCTTAACTTTCGCAGATAGCTACGATAACATTTCACTTTGTACAGTCCTTTGGTTTATGACCAAATGACCACAAATAAATAAATAAATAAAAGGCATTCCCTAATATCGGGACGTTAGCATTGTCTCTGTGAGCATGTTAGCATTTAGCTCAAAGTAAGGCCTCACATATCTGCTAGCATGGAAGCAGACTCTCTTTTCTTATGACTATGTTTCTTCAAACACTTTTCTGATTTTGTAAGTACGACCCAAATCCTTACCGCATGGGTTTGCTCAATATTACAAAACACAGCAGAATTCAGTTTACGAGAGAACATCTCAAGATCTGAAGAGCCTGTACAATTCTGAGATAAGGCATCTAAGGCATTCAAATGCTCTCATTTTATTTCAACGCTGCATGTGTGTCTGGCAACACTTTTTTAATTCATGCCGCATCTCAGAGGCAAATTGTAGTGGCTTTCTGGTGCTTAGCAGGTGTCAATTTCAACATTGGCGTTACGTGATTTGAAAATGGGAGTGTGAACATTCACCGGTTTTTGTTCCAAAAGTGTCTCTGCACATTAAAACCCCATGAATGCATTCTCAATTGCTGAATGATATACCAGAGGGAAATTAAAAAGAAAAAAAAAACCTTTCATATAACAGGGAAGAAGGTCAGCAGTTACATATGCAGTATGGTATGTTTCAGTCATTTGTAATGCAGACAGTCTATGAGCCTTTGAAAAGACGAGTGTTACTCCTTCTGTGTGTTTTAGGAGAAACGTGTGAACTAAAGGAGCGTCTACGGAATGACTCGGTCCAGTCAAAGCATTCACTCTGTCCTTTTTAAGAATAGCAAAGATGACGAGTTTCTTTTTTTCATTTTCTTTCCTGCTACCATCTGGCAACGCCTACGGTCCAACAGTTCCCCCCCACCACACACACAACACACACACACACACACACACACATGTCTATGCACCATTAACACATAAAAATGTCACAGATTGTTCATCCAACTTTCTTACACACATAATCACAGCTATTCAGCACTTAACTACCCACCCGGAACACATGGACTGAGCAATTCAGCGCACACACACACACACACACACACACACGCAAACACATACCACTGCCTGATGACTGATGGACTCAATACTCCCTGAAGCAGAAGAGTGGGAGTTGAAGATCAAGAAAATACATCAAATACAACCTGCCTGAACGACCTTGTTTGATCAAACAGTCTGACAGTGTGATTCAAACACCTTCAATCATCAACTACAGAACAACATTTGCTGTCACATAACTCTCTAAGTCCTGCAGACTAGATCTAACAGCACCTGAGTCCAAACCCCCAACTGATGGAGATTAATGTATCTAACTGCGGTCAACGCCGCTTTCAGTGTAGGAAAACGAAAATACGCCCACTTCTCCCACTCACACACTCGCTCTCCCTCTCTGCCTTTTCACGTTAAAAGCACCTACAGTTCAGCTCTGACACCCACAGCCGTGCATAAGAGTATGTGAGTGCCACTCAACCTGGACTCTGAGTGACTGAGCCCACACACTCAAGCGCCGACACTATTTCAGGCTTTATAAACAGCCACGTAAATAGGTGAAAAAACGTTTTACTGTTTGACGAGGAATAACGTGAGCGATGCCATCACAGAGAGCACAAACACAACAGCGTGAATTTCTGCAGTTTCTGGGCTCCAGGTGAGCCAATTCTATAACTATGCCTTTAATATCAATATGAATTATGAAGTGTTTTTTTATTACATTTGTTTACTGTAGTCACCATATTAACTACTGTATGTTTATTATGTTTATTATTTATTTGTGAACACTTCTTTAGTCTCCATGGCAACAGAAAAAACTATCTGCTGATGTAGGCCACAAGATGTAGCTGAAAGCTGCGGAAGAAATCAAGTATGTGGACCTTGAGTTAAGGATTATTTTTTTCAAACTACTGTTTGCAAGGTCAAAAATCAACCTTTAAACAGTTGAAAGCCCACCCTTGAATGATTACTGCATGTGTATAAATAAAGGCTGTTAATAAATGCTTTTAACGGTAAAAGTAAGGATTTACTTGTAATACTCTAAATCATTAAATACGATTACACCAATGTTACACTGTATATCAATAATCAATAGACTGGTTATACACAGTTCTGGATGCTTCACTGGAGAAGTTATAATTGTTGAAAAATTAATGACAACTATATACAGCTACGTTATATTGTGTTACAAACTGTTTATATGTTGGTCATGAATATTAAATAGTGGGGGAGTAAAGTAAAGTGTTACCCCATTATCACACATAATAAAACAGCCAGCATGGTGCTTCAAAGACGAAACTCTAAATCCCATTAAAAAGTCAGTATTTGACCCACTTAACCTCTCCACAAAAAGATGGGGCAACATTCCTAATATTCATACTGTATAGATTAGCATTTTTTAATTCTCGTTTTCCTCTTAAAATCTTTTTCAACTTCTCCCTTTTTCCCTTAACCATAAACCAAGTGAGCAGACAGTGTTTAACCCTTTGAGAGTGTGAATAATTTTTGGATCAGAGACTGAATATTTCCTGCAACTGGGTCGCAATTCTGCTGCCAACAGTAATAAATTAATCTTTCAATGTTTCTGAAGAAGGAAGCCTCTGTCCTCTCTGTCTCGACATACTGTGTGCTTTGTGATATATATTTTTTATCTTAGGTATTTTTAACCACAGGGCATTTCACAGCCAGGGGACACTCTCCATCTGTGCCATAGCCATTTAAAATTAATAATTTCCTTCCATTACTCTGATCAGCGATACTCCTCTGGACAGAGAAACTGCTGTTTCTTGTTTTATTCACTGCAAAACACTCAACACAAAGTAAAGCTCTCTTTGAAGATCCCTAGCCTCCACAATAAGCATCAGTGGGGAAACCGAGCTTTTTATATCAACGTTCTTCCAGCTCTGTGGACGTTAGCTTTGAAACATGGCCACTCCTACAGCTCAGGATGAAGTTTTGAGTGTAGGTGTAAATAAGTACGTAGGTATACAGGTTATTCAGTGGTCGCACAACACAAACAGAAATGCAGCAAAATGAAGCATAAACAGACGTCTTCATCATTTAAAATATACAGACACTTTGATTAATGGTGGTATCTGATCTGGTAAGTAAAGGAGAAAAAGAACAAAAATAATAATCCCATGTGGCTCTACTTCTTCTAAACTCACAGAAATGTATAGCAAGGGTTTACAGGGTCATGTTTACTTCCGCTGTGGCTGACTGAAACAGCTATAATTAAATCAATAACTCATCACTCAGCCTTCGTCTGCAGAGCTACGGTCACCAGCGCACAGGACAGTCTGCATCTATAAAGAGCCAGGTTCAATAAAGAACTGAAGAAGGCAGTGACTGGGACAGATTTAGACATTAAAGCCCCCATGGGATCTTTGTGAAGGGGAAGAAATTAACATTTTGAAGGCTACATGTGGTGAGCTTGGCAGAAATTGCGCCCTTTCACCTTCTAGCGGCGCTACAAATTTGAAGACAGGCATGTTATTGGTCGGGATCTCGTGGATTCTGAAATTGACATTTTGGCTAAATCCCATCCCCGACAGAGTGGTTGTCCTGTCATAGTTTAGAAACTGTAACTAGTTATCAGTGTTAGTTACCTGGCTCACAGCTGATAACATCTGCTAGATATAGCTCAAATTCAGCCGATACGAAATGAGAATCCGGCTTTTGTTTATATCTTAGACTTATTTTTTTTAAATATTTTTAAAAACAAAAAACAACAAATATTGTGTGGTGAATCTGTCATCGTTATCACTGTCAATTGCACATTTGCTCCACGAGAACATAAAATCCTGATGCGCATTGCAACATTAAGTAAGTGGGGGTCAATTGGTTAATGAAGACATGAGACTGTGAAAAAAAAAAAAAAAAAAAGCATTGCTTCATGAGTGATTAAGTTTGAGTAAAATGAGGGCTCTCACCTGTGTAGTCCTCAAAGCACTCGCAGGTGTAGCCTCCCTCTCTGCTACGACACACTCCATGGGCTCCGCAGGGCTTAGAGTAGCAGAGGTCGATCTCCGTCTCGCAGTAGTCTCCTGTGAAGCCCCCGGGACAGCGGCAGCGCAGCCCGGCGATGGGGTGGATGGGTCTGAACAGGATGGTGTCGGATGCAACAAACGGCGCCAGGCTGTCAAACTTCAGCACGGACACGCACTTCATGTAGTTCTCACACGGCTCGCGGAGGCAGATGTTGTCGTCGAAGGGAAGAACCTCCTGGGAAGAGATCTGGGCCAGAAGGCTGCGGTTCAAATACAGCCTCTCCTGGAGCTCCTCTGAGCCGAAAAATTCTGCGCCTTCACTTTCAACCCCTCTCCCAGGCCTGTCAACTCCGTGGCCGAGCCCTGCGGGCCTCTGGTGTCCCTCCCCAAACACGGGCACGGCCACAGACAGGCTGACGTTGAGGATTCGAGCACTGACATCCGTGTCGTCTTGGATGTTAAAGATGACAACGTCTTCCGGGGAGGCAGACAGGACACGGGCCACACCGTCAAGAAACTGTGCAAGCAGTAGGGACAGGAAGTGCTCCTGGGAGGTGTTGGCCAGCCTCAACGTGATACTGTTGGACAGCATTTCATCAGTGATGATTGTGACTTGGAGAAGACACTGGGCCGACACTGAGTGGACACCATCTGAAAAAGACAGTTATCGTGAGACTAATGCCACATTGCAGCGGTGTTTTTAACTAATGGATTCAAAAATGATTCTCAAGCACATTCTGACAGGGATGGCAGCATTCGAACTAAGCTGATTTTTAAGAACAAATAACAGGATGATTTTCAATCTTACCACACCATCTCCCTCCACAACACTTTAAGGATGTTTGCCTAAAAATTAAAGGACTGGTTGAGTCTGAGCTGTGGTGGAGGGACAGTAACACAAAGACTTAGTCTTTTTTGCCCAAAAAGACTAAGTTTGGAAGATTTACACTTGATCATTTTAACTCAAGACACCTGGAGCCTCAAATTAACTTCAGGTAAACTATGAATATATGTTTGAGCGGAAGGACAGTGGATTTTGTCCCTCAACCCTTAAACTGGTAGTGCATCAGGAGGATATCTCTTAATGGTCACTATGAAGAGTAGGAATGATTACAGCGAGCAGTGTTCATCTGGGAAGGGGGCTATTGTTTTTAAGACAGACTACAAAATTGTGAACCTGATCTTGAAGCATGAAAAGAGAGTCCTATGATAAAGGAACAGTATATATGGTTGAAATCATGACAGCTACTGAGCTCAGATGTCAACTGATCCATTTCCATGACAGCAGAAAGAAAACTCTGTCCTCTAATGAGGAAGAAAGAGGTTGCAAACTCCAGAAAAAGCCAGTGAGAGTTGTGGAACCAACTGGTTCCCACTGAGGATGTCAATCTTTAAAAATGTGTTATAAAATATAGTTTTATTTATTCAAAAAAGGCTCAGTGATTTCCTAAAACAGCTGGACACTGTGCGCTAGTGAGTATTCCTGGTAGCAGGACAGTGGTTGTGGGATCGACTCAACATAAACTACAGTGGCTGTGGTCACTGTTACGAAGGAAAATGTCACCCAGTGTAATGATACGGTTCCTAGTTTCTGGACAACAATGAGGAATAAGCTATATCAGGCTTTGGTTACACAGACAACACTTGTTAGTGGATTAAATACATTGTTGGTTTTGGTCTTTTCATTGGATTTGATATCAAACATTGCCAGATCTATACTTTTAAATGACAGGATGTTTTCACCTGATACTGTATTACAAGATTTGTTGATAAACTTAAATCCTATGAAAATCAAAGCAACTTGCGATTGCAGCGTCCACACATGGAGCAGCTGTGACAACAGGATGGATGCAGGTACACGGATGGCGGAGGATTTATGCAGCAGCAGCTGCTACTGTAACACCAGGCTGAGGTATTTGCAGAAGACCCACATGTGTCAACAGACTAACAACAAAGTTGCAAAAACAGCTGAAAATGAAGGAATAAAGCAAAAAGTCCACAAATTGTGTATAAATGGAAACTTGGATAATCATCAGCACTCTTCTAAAAGTCATATTCTTGGCTCAGAGAAAGTGTTTTTCTGGTTGTTTCTCATGTGCCAGAACAAATGACACATATCTGCCAGGAGTAAGAGAGGACAAGTGTATGTCTTCTTTCAATACATTCCAAGTTTCTAATCAGCAATTTCATGCCTGTATTCACAGCTTGCTCTTTCCTTTCTTTGTCCGGAAGCAGAGATCCTACTTCATTATACATGCCATACTGAAAGCCCAAAATCTCAAATTCAACAGTTAAAGCATTTCTCAGCTCAGCAAATCTCTTGTCTTGTCGCTTTGATACCAGATCGTGTTAATGTTTTATCCTTTATGCATTCAATTCTTTGGCTTTGAATGCAGACATTAACTGTTTTCAAGTCTGCTATTGTACAGTAGGTCTTGATTGTACAACACATTAATTTGCGTGTTAGGCCTTTATTAACCAAGTCGGATTCTTAATGTAGACAATGCTGTTGGTGAATAGAATGTAAATTATTCTGTTTTATCATGTTAGGCCTCGAGGACAAACATACCACAGCCTATGTACTCCATTTACATTGACTTAGGACTTTGCTAAGCTTATTTTCTTTTGCGTTTTTCTCCTGTAACCACATTTACAATAAAATGAAAACTGCTTATCATCCAGTATCAGCTTAATGTCACTGACAGGGGCGGTCAGAGCACTGTGCTCACTGAGGAGTAAATTTATAATGATAACAGCCTCGATCCCCAACCGTCCAATCACAAAGAACAAAAAGAACACACAGGGAAGCTCAGTATGCCGCTAACAAGCACAAAACCTATGGATCTCTGCCTGTTACTGCTTCAACGCTGCTCTAAATCTAGCAGATAGAGAAACTCTTCAACATACGTGAAACTAATTAATCAGTCTGCCCAGTGACAAGGAGCCCAAGTCGTCCCATAGTTGCACAACACATAGATTGCATGTCTGCGTGTTGCGTCTGTTTTGAATAGCGTTTGTTTTAAAACACAAAATTTTCGTTTTAAGCATCAATGTGATGTTATTAATGCTTCAAAACCAAAATTTGCCAGCTTTTTTGATTTCAGATGTGTACCCAGTAAATGTTTGTGTGTGCACATGGAATTTTTGCTGAACTGGTAATTACAGGAAAGCCGCATAATTTGAATTGGTCTTAATTTGCCATGATTCTCTCGAGTCAGTTGCTTTAAAGATGTCTTTATTAAGTGATCTGAATCCGCTAAAATGTAGTGTAACAGTGGTGCAAGTGGAGAGGACTCAAAGTCAGTGTAGTGACACAATACTGTCAGATGCACAGTAGTATCTAGATTTGCCTACATTAGCCTCCGTAAGCTAGTTTGGTGAATTGAGCAGTGGTGTGTTTACTTGTGAATTCAACTTTTTGTCTGCAAGATGAAGATTATGTCATTTTGTTACAAAAAGTTACAGTATCACTCAAAGGTCACAGAAAGAGACCAGTATCATGTTGTCTGTCCCACCGCTGGCCTGCAGGCTTCTGTAGCCTCAAGCAAACACAAAACGGGCTTAATCAAATCAAATGTGTGATGAAAACAAGCCTCGGCCTCTCCCTCCAAAATAATCAATAGGCCGCTTTGTGTTGGGGCGTCTGGATGCTGGCCAGGGAGCAGAACCTACGAGCAGAACTCACACAAACAAACAGCACTGCCCAAAGTTACCAGATCCCTGTTTGGCACTGTGTGAGTTTAAACACAGAGTGCCAAGGGGGGGTGAGGGCAGCAGGGGTAGAGAGAGAGGGGTGGGGGGTGGTCATAGAGGAAGTGAGACAGAAGCATGTTTGACACGGCTTTAATCCTCCTGCTTTCAGTCAAGCGCTTCCAGCACAGTAATAATACATGGCCTTAGCAGAGGAAGTGGGGAAAAAATAAATAAATAAATAAATAAATAAATCAAAGGAGGGACACAAGCAGGGTCGCTCCTCTAATTCACACCTTACTGTAAACACACACACACAGCACACACACACCTGTGTACACACAAGAAAAACACACGCATATGAAAGGGGAGAGCACAATGGCACTTTACTTTCTCACAGACACAGGACAACTTTACAACTAGAGATGCAACTGGTGATTGTTTTCATCATCAGTTGATCTGCTGGTTAATTTCATGATTCACCGTTTAATCATTTAAGGTAGCGCTTCGCAACCTGGGGATCCGAAACCTTCACAAGTGGTCACAAGATAAATATGAGGGGTCATGAGATGATTAGGAGAAAAAAAACAAAGCTGTTCTGCTGTTCAGTTATTTTTACTCTAATCCTTTTTTTTTTTTTTATTAAATAATTGTTAGTTTTACTTCTTCTGTCTTTCTTTTGGCGGAACTGTTCATATTTCATGGACAGATGCAAAATGCGATGAGGGATATACATTGATGACATTGCTCCAGTTCAACAGGTCACGGGGCAAAATGGTTGGGAACCACTGGTTTACAGCACAAAATGTGACATTGTGAAAATTTCCCAACACAATTTTACAGAGCCCAAGATGATGTCTTCAGATAGCTTGTTTTGTCTGACTAACAGTCTAAAACTTAAAGATAATACATTTACAGTGATTTGACACAAAGATGAAAAGAGGCTAAAACCGGCAAAAATTTAACATTTTCCATGGAGACATTGTTTAAATGATTAATCGATTATCAAAACTGCTGTTCATTGACTTATTTGTCCATTCATACATTAATTTAGCACCATTTAGAGCTCTACATTTGATTTTAAGAATATTAAATTCAAAAATGTTTTAATTAATTATATTTAGAGCTGCATTCAACGATTATTTTCATTATGGATTAATCTGCTGATTATTTTCTCAATGAATCGATTCAACTATAAAATGTTAGAAAATAGTGGAGAATCCCCATTGCATATTTAAATATGTAGTATTGTTCAACCAACAGTTCAAAACCCATAAAGACAGTGTTTTAAGACAGAAATGATTGATCTGTTGTCAAAATTTTCTGCTGATCGACTAATTGATCGTTAGGACCAACTTCACTTTAAGGACATACATTTGTGGAAAATAGCACTTTGGTTTCATATTTGTACATGATCACACAAATTTAAACACAGTGACCTTAATGAACTTGAGATGTTTATAGTTAAATTACAAGAAAAAACACACACACACACACACACACACACACACACACACACACACACACACACACACACACACACACACACACACAAAAAGGCTTATTGAAATCAAGGTGAGTTCTACGTGCAGTTACAATCTGTCAGTGAGAATCTGACAGTTCTACTTAGTATGATTCCAGGTTTTCGACGGAGGACTATTTAAACAGCTGAGCCTTCTGGGAGACAAACACAATATTATGTGCTATGACACTTTCAGAGACTTGGTAGAGTAACATTTTACTCACTGTAGACATGGAAATTTTTTCTAACCTGACAGAAACTACGGAACAACAATCTACTTTCTACCTCAGCCAGTTTTCTCTTTAACCGTTCAGGTCATATTATAATTGATACTCTGCAGCAACAGTAGCTCTCAGTGAACAGAGGCTCTTAAAGGTGAGGCCATGTATAAGGACAGACATCGCCTTAATTATGTCCTCTGCCAATTCACATTCTTGGTTGGGATCTCGGGCAGAGCTCCAGACGTGGATGCAGCGCTGGGAAACTGAGCGCAAGGAGAATCTCCCTTGAAAGGGACCAGACCATCCTTCAAAGAGGTCATTCTCCACGGAAGGATACTCCGTGAACGGAGGGTAAGCGGGACGTTTTGGGCCAAAAAGGAGGAAAAGAGGGATGCTTAGTTGGTAACGAAACAAGGTGCCAGCTCTGAAGTGTGACACTGCTTTCAGCCCAGAACTCGACCCCCTTTGGGCCTCTGGGTGCCAGGAATGCTCTCAGCTAGGAAGTGGCGCCAGGGAAAAGATTAAACACACACTGTGGCTGCAGGACGGCCAAAGCTGTGTATGTGCATGTGTGTGTGGGTAGTAGCGGTGATCCATACGTCAATACAAGCAGAGCAGAGATTGTATACTGAAGGAGTGGAGGTTTAGTCATCACAGAATCACTGAAGTTGGGGAAAACAGCAGGGGTTTATGACATAATTAAAATAGCAGAGTCTGCATTAAAGATGTGATCACTGCTCATAACTCACTTATTCATGGGATTTTTGTGCTTTTAAATCGGTACAATGATCACAACAAAGCTGTTTGTCTGTTTTCAAGACTGTACCTGAAAATTCAATTTGTACAGATCGAAGGTTTTCACCTTAAAGTGGAAGTACTCTTTTATATACTCAAATCATCCAGCATGTAAACAAAATATTCTGAGGGTTATTGCTCATATTTCTAATATAAAAACAGTCAGATCAACAGAGCCAAGAAATAGACAGCTCCGATAATAAACTGAGGCATGGAAAGAAGCTGGCCCATTGCTATTTACAGACAAGAGTCTCTCAGAGACACACAAAGGCCTAGTTGGACTGTATGTTGAGGCCTCCACACGTCAACAGGGAACATAAGTTATAAGCCAGGAGGTTGTAGAGGGCAGATGTACTGCTTTTTTATCTTTGAAATATTAATGAAGCCCAGTTTCAACTCTCTGGAGAATTATGAACAACAAATACTCCACTTAAACAAAGCTAAATGAACACAAAGAGCCTTCAGGACGGCGTGTTTGCTATAAAGAAACATATAGTCAAACCAAGAGGTACGGATTTCTGTTATAGGCCTACTTGGGGTCTTAGTGGTTGGGACATCTAGACTGGTGAGAGAGAGAGACAGAGGCAAAGAGGGACAGAACAAATCGGTGAGACTGGCCTAATTAGACCACAAAGTTGCCATCAAATCTCCCGGTTGAATCCCAGAAAATGTCAACAAAGTCATGGTGGATAAAGATCAGAACGACTATGTGACCAAATTAGTGGGGACAGAGACATCACCCGCAGCAGCACGACAGTAACCCCAGCCTTCTCACTCAGAGATTCCCCGTCACTGGTGAAATGACAGTTTATCACTTATTTACACTTTTCTCTTTATCTTTAAAGATTATATTTGAGACTTTTCTGCTTTGTCTGTGTACAAAGTCAAAAAATCAAGATGGGGAGGAGAAAAGAAGACAAGAAAGAGACAGAGGAGTCAAACAGTTACAAGTGCTCCATGTCCGATCTGAAACCATGACTATGTGGGCACATTAGCCGTGTCCCAGTAGAGGAGCTCCCTGCCAGTAAAGAAGAGGACACAGCGTTTGCAGGTGTCACCCTGAGAGGAACAAAGGTTAGTGGGCCGAACCTGCAACTCTTCTTAAAATGACATTCAGCTCAGATTAACTTAGCTGGTATTGACTCAGTGTCTTGCTCAGAGGTACTTCAGCTGGACCGCTGCACACAGACACAAGGCCTACATCCTGGCCGCTCCGTCTCCTAATGTGCAGAGGAAACACCGAGCCAGTGAAAGCACCTTCTAGTTGTCGTGGGGAGGGGAAACAAATTAGAGCCACTTTAAAAATAGCATTTATCACCATGACAGTGGAGAGCCGATAAATAATCACACTAAAACAGCTTTCTCAAGCAACCATTCATCACACGTCTAATGGTGCCACGTTCAGAACGCCACACTCAAACAAAACCCCATTAATTCTGTGATCAGGAGCGGCTGATTCTCCCTCAGAGGCAGTCGGTGTTTCACTGCAGAAGTGTGTCATGTTGGGCTGGAACCTCCGGGTAAGGAGGTAATGAGAGCCTGTCTTAGCTGTTCAGCATCAGTACACTACAGTATGCAGTGCAGCACGCACTGAGTACTCACTACATCAAAGAGCGCAAAGCCAGGGTCCGGCTTCCAAGATCAATAGGGAGATCATAAATTAAAAATCGCTTTGGAGGGATAAGGCCTGTGGATGCCTTTGCAGTTCAGAGCCTTTACAGCTCCAACCAGTGAGCCACTTTGCAAACTTACAAGTTTTTAATCAGTTTTGTTATTTGAAAATAAGCATCCCGACTTTTACTTCCTGTTTGGCTGCTTGTTTTAGGATTAAAAAAAGCGTGATCTGGGCCCGTATTTATCACACTTCATATAATTACATTTACAAATGCTCTTAAGAGCCGGCTTAGGAGTAAAAAAATTATCATCAGGAGTAAGACACACTTATCAAGCTACTTACAGTCAAGTAAAAAAGTAGACTTTAAGAGCAGCTCTCAAGGGATCACGTGACAAATCACATATGTGCTCAAAACAGAAATATTCAATATGAGACGAGAATTTAACATAGATTTGCCATATTGTTACTTATTTAAAAAGTTCTTACATCTTATTTAGTGATGTGTCAGTTGGCAAAAACATTAGGTACTTTAATTTTTTTTAAAGTTCCTTTTATTTATGTCGAATCCCTGATATTTTTCCAGTGTTACTTAACAATTAATAACAATCAAATATATTAGAATATATAAATATGGATAAAATAATTGGTTGAAATGGAAGCAAGAAGAAAACCGAACTAGTGCTGTTTGCACGGGATATATCAGAGAAATCATATTATGAGAAGTTAGTACCAAATTGACAATTGCGAAAACTAATGATGTAATGACAGTGAATGCAAATGAAATCAGTGCAGCTTTATGTTTGTTGTTCGCACACCTGGGGAATGCAAAAATAAAAATTAAAAGTGGTCTAACGTCCTTTCAAAAGTTCAAATCAAATAACAGTAGGCTACAACTACTCTATTCTGAAATACAGCATATATATGTTCAAAACTGATATTTTATACAACCAGTCTTAAACAGAAAGCTTGTGCTCACCTCCATTTTCGTACTGCAGCATCTCTTTAAGAGCATTTTCAGGTCATAAGACATGTAATTAACAGGTTTTATTCTTATTTTTGCGAGTAGGACTGAAAAGTGAAGGATTTTTACTTTTATCGTTCACTTCAGTCCAAAGCTTAATTTTTTTAGCAGTGTGATAAATAAAGAGGGACAGCCGTCTCTGCCAGGCCTCTGCATTTGGTACGAACAGTAAAAAACCATGTTAACGAGCTACTACCGTGTGAAACTACTGTCACAAGTGTCATGTTTGCATTTTGCTGACAAACACAACACTGGTGAGTACACTCAAGGTCACAGAGACACAACACACCCGTACCACACACACACCAATCAAACACACTACAAAGCCACGACCTGAGAGTACAGACCCTGTGGGGCCAACAACAGGACACAGTTTAGTTGAATTAGAATTAAATACTCTGCCCTTGGAGTGGCCTACAATCACATACATTAATTACTGAGACACTGCTGCTGCATGTGTGTGTGTGTGTGTGAGAGAGATCCTGACTGATGTACTACGTTTCATTTGTACTGAAACTCAGTTCTGCCATCACCTTGACAGGTTTATGGCCACCTTGTGACAAAACTTTACAGGTTACTGAACTTTAAATCTTGTCAGGAGTGAAATGTTTAAAACTACTGAAGGCAACCGGAGCCACAACTGTTCCAACACACAGTGTAGCTTAAAACAAAAGAAAGGTCCAGCTTGCGGATTTTTGTGAAATACAGACCATTTCCATAGAGGTTCATTGAGGAAAATACCAAAATATGATTACAAATTGAAGCTCACCCAAGTCTTATTTTTAATTTTAGCCTCTGTTGCTTTGAGATCTTAGTGATTTCATGGGAGTGGACTTTAGGTGGACATACAGGAACAGAAAGCACGCAGCAGGACAACAAGCTTAATCCTCACCTTCATACCAGCCAGCAAGCTGAGCTTCAATTAACACTCGGGTAAAGAAGAAAGAAAAAAAATGAGTCCTGGACAGACACTAATAAGTGGGAGATCTGCCGCTCAGTGCTCTAGTCGGGTTTAAAATGGTCTGAAATCTGTTAGGTCAACCTTATCAGATTTCTCCTTCATTAAAACTACGTGCACTCTCTTTGGTGTCGATTTAATTTAAAAGCTGGAATCTCAAGTCCTGGTGATCAAAAGGGACACAGTAAAATGTGGCTAGGGAGCGGCCTGCTTGAATCAACCACTGCTGAAAGGTGAAACGCACTGAACTGAATGGGGACTGATGGCTGGTTGGGGGGTGGAGGCTGTACATTCAAAGGGAAGGACAGGTTTTTCATCCCATTACCCCTATACCCCCGCCTTCCTGACCCCCCACTAGACAAGCAACGGCCGAAGCTGACACCCCACCACCACCTTCTGCATAAAATCTCTCTTACGTCACCATCTAGCCATCAGAAATCAATGCCAAGGCTCAACTGCCGCAGCATGCTGGCCCAAGGATTTTAGATATACTGAGGTTATGAGTCCCCCAGCAAAGCCCCAACCACCTCACACAAACAATATACCAGCCACTGAATATATGCCAGCTGTGTTAAATTCATGCAAAATCTCTGCAGTGTAAACAGGCAGAGCATCACTCCTGACAACCTGTGTCAAAACAGGATTTAATCAGTATTATTGATCAGCCACATAGGGTCATGAAGAGAGACTCTGTACACCTGTATGTAATTTTCTGGACAACTATAAGCACAACAACGTGACACAATTTCCATCCAAAGCCGTCAGTGCGCTCCTTTATCAGCTGGCACCGAGTCCTATACTCAAACTCCAAACACATGTCAAACACAAAGCATTGGTGATATTCGTTAAATAGCCTTAAACACAGTAACAGTGTGCGCTGTCTTACCTTAAAAAGTGGTGTTTATTCCTCCAGTTTCAATGTAAAACCTTCCACAGACTTCATAAAATCCAGGGCTCTGAACAGATCACTGAACCTAGGGTTCCTTCTTGGGACAATGAACATTTTCTACTCATTATTTTTGCGATTCACATAGTTTTAGCCACAAAAACAACTTTTCATATTGATCTCCTCATAATCTCTCAGTCACTTTGGGACGATTTCTGATTCTCACTGATGACATCGCTCAGAAAGCTGTCTATATTGCCTAGGCTTTAAAGTCATGGTAGTTGAGAAATTAATTGCCTGGAGGGTTAAACATGTCATGAGGGCCGGGACATTTTAAAGCTTCTCTGATCACCCAAAACATTCTTGAACAATTGTGGCTCGGGGAATTTTCAGACCACAATGATGGCAGACCGCGGAGGATTTGTGGTTGATTTGGGATAAAAGCTCCTCACCCCCACCAGGTCGATTACTGATTTGTGGGTCCCATTGCTGGGGAACAGCTGAACTACACAAATTAACCACCGACAACTCATGTAACAGAACACTTGCAAATCCCACCCTCAAAGGAGGGAATGGACAGCATGCTCAAACTCCTACGCAGCAGATTTTCTGTTGTCTGATTCTGAACAGTGTTAAGGCCATTACATCAAACAAAACAAATTAAACTGAACACCATAATGTGCAATTATGAATTCCTCTCTGTATCTATTTTTGTTTGAGTGTTCCTTTGTTTCAGAGCAGAAAAATATACAGGTTAAATAAATATTCATGTCTCTGGTTTAAAAAAAAATTCAGCAGTAGTTTAACTGGCTGTTTTATCTTCCTCTGCAGAGCAATTAAGCCTAAGAAGTTAGAAAAAAGAACAAAGATCAGCTGTACCGATAACCACAACACAACAACACCTCATTCCTACAGTCCTTGCGTGGTCAATAATGGAAACTGCTTGTGTAGCTCAATGTCAACCCAAGGACTTCAATCCAGGGGAGTCAGAGCAAACCCACAATCCCTGTCCTGATTCCTCCATTCAGGAGAAAAGCTGACTATGTTGAAGAGAGGTCATTCGTACTCATTTGCAGACCCTGCCACAGCATCCCCTGATGAAACTTCTCTGCTGCATCTGAAAACCAAAGGAAGAAGACATTCCACAGATTCTTCCTCTATAGTGAAGCAGCTTTAGAGCCACAGAGAAGGAGCTGAACTCTTCCAATCAGAACATTTGCATATCAAAGGAAAACTGCTGTCAGCGCAATAGTAAAGAGACATTAGCATGCAGAGACGTGACCAAGCATGAGGCCGTTATTCACATGCACCAATAGTCAGTTGATAGATATTAGATACTGAGCAACTAGCAGCACAATAAGGACTTGGTCACTTATTGAGATGCTTTAACACAGCGGAGGAAACAACTCAAAGCCATAATCCAGGTTTGATACCAGTCCTTAAAAAAAAAAAAAAAAAAAAAAATACCAGCACACACCACAGTTTAATGTTTGAAAACTGTCACAAATAAATTATTTTTATTACAAACATATTGGAAAATATAAATAGTCACTCAGATTCATTCAGTGCCACCAAACTGTGAAAGCACAATCACACCACTGTAGCAGCTCATGAGGAAACCATCTGCTCAGCCCAATGCCCTCCTGTCAGTATTAATATAAATTAGACAGTAACAAAACATCTCAAATTCTTGCATGCTAAGGTTCACCATCTCAACCAGTCACACCTCTTACCCTTGTGTCCGACAGTCTAATGTTGACAGCTTGCGCTCCAGAGTTAAAGCATATGAAACCAGGTCACTGTGAAATCTCGGTCTGGTTCAATACTAAATGAGCGCAATGTAGCATAAAGGCAACGGCCTGTTAAATAAACATAATCTGTCATGTTCAGAGTGTGAGACTTGTACTGTGATACAGTACTCCAGCGGAGGTCTGGGATTATTATTTCTACGCAGGAAAAGAGAAGGAAAATACCTTTATTGTCGTACCAGGTCAGTAGTTCCAAACCTTTGTTGTCTGATGTAGCCCCACAGCCCTGTCAGATGAACTAAAGGACCCCTTCATTGACACAACGATGTTCCAAATGTGTTTAATGAAAATGATTTTAAGATGGATGTTATTCAACACTATTTGTTAATAATACAAAAGTGGATAATGTTAATTTTTTTCCATACAAGTGAACTGTCAGCGTTTAGGTACGTTTGGTCAAATTGGTACTATTTCGACTTGGAGTGGCCAAGGATGAACGCTTTAATCATACCCATTACTTTTAGCTCACTATTTCAACCATTTACACATAATTTTTAGCTAGTTCAACCATGAATCCACTATGTTTTTTAGCCATTTTAACCATATATGCATTAGTTTTAGCTATTTTAACCATTTATCCACTTTTTGGGCCTTTAAACCATTTATCCATTGGTCTTAGCTAACTATTTCAACCATTTATTCTCTACTTGTAGCCATCTATTTTCAGTCACTGTGCTAAAGCTTTATAATATGTTCTCAATAAGTGATTCAGTGAAGTGTCAGCATCTGACCGTACAGTACGTAGGGTAATTCGTGGATGAATAACAGTCCCGGTGAGACTCTCCTGAAGAAAGCAGCACTGGTGCAAACAAGTGGACACAAAGACAGATGGGGGGCAGCCCCAGACAGAGCCGGCTCCCATTGTCTGCTGGGATAGTGAGGACAATGCAGGACAATACAGAGATATATGCAAGCACCGCAAGGCCTCACCCTAGCGATGCACCAGCCCTAATCCTAAACATGATTTCCCCTCCTAACACATAGATGATGTCATTCCACCCCCACACACACACCCTAACCCCACCTCATCTCCTCCGGACATTCAATGCAACCAAGCGTATAGGAGCAGGGCCCACAGGAGGATGTTCTGCTGCTGAGAAACAAGCCAGCAGCAAGAAAGTGGATACCCTCTGAGTGCATCTGTGTCACAATTCAAAGAGCTTACAGATGACACTATCATATCACCGTGAGCTTCAAACTCTTGAGTGATTTCAAAACAGAGGGCCTCTGAAGTCTGTCACATGCAAGACTAGACTTTATCCTTCAAAAACTCAGCAGATGGAAAGTTTATATCTACAGTCAGGTGTCGGTTGACTTGGTGCGTGTCCTGTAAAAATGCTTACAGACTGAAAGCAGCCGACGGGACAGGTCAATGTGTCCTGGTGCATTACAGGTCCAAAGAACGCCTTACATGCTTCACTGGAAAGAAGGAGAGGGGGACAGTTGCTCTTTAGAACTTTATGTGCCTCCCCTCCCCCCCATCCTAACTCCACAAAAGGGACCTTACCCCTCGTCCCCACCCACAAGGAATTTCTCAAGCATTGCTGGGTTCACCATGACAACTGGGTGCTTAACAAAGCATTTCTCTTAGGCATTCTTCCTTTCACAGGAGGGGGGGGGGGGGCAACAGTCAAAGGAGGGAGAGACAGAGGGAGGGGGGGGGGGTAAAGAGGGAGGGTTGAGGAGCTTGAAATGATGGGAGGGAACAGTGGAGGTTGCAGGGGTTAGAGCCATAGACCCGGGTGGATAGGAGAAAAATGGGGAATGGTGACAGGCAAACAAAAAGAGGGAAAAGAGAAACAGGATCAAGGTGATAGGTGATGTTAAATGAGATCAAATATAAGAGAAACAGTGCTACAAACATTCCAAGCAAGCCTGCAAGTGTGACGAACGCCGTCCAGGGAGGGCGAGGGAGGCATGAAGAATGAAACGAGAGCATTTGGGATGACTCCTGTTGCACAAAACACGGGTGAGCGTTTGCAAGCTGTGACTTTGAATCGTATGAATCAAGCATAAGGCAAACAGAAATTCACCAACCATAAAGAACACAGAAATCCAAGGTACGCTCTGCTTGAGCGAAATAATTATATGACGGCACGGAGAAAAGTAATCAGAGTGGTCCAGCTGTTGGAGGCCACACACACACACACACAAATATACCAGATTTGTGCAGCCTGATTGTCTAGTGTTACAGAAACAAACCCCTGAGAAAGTCTCTCCACAGACAGTTTCAAGGTTTAATAGATTATAATTCAATTATGCTGGCTGTGAATGTCTTGGCTCTTTCCTTTACAGTATGGGATGAAGCAGAGAGTCACCTCCATTAAAATTCCCGTCCTGAAGGAGGACAGGGACAGATGGGGGTCCAAGACAACTTAAAACAAATAACATAGAAGTCTCAATTCCTGTCTATCTGATTGGGAAAAAAAGTATCTCACAATATCATCTCAGCTTAAAAAAATTTAGAAAAAGGACCAAATAATCTTCAAAAAACTGGAAACTTGAGTCATGTAAGCATATTCATTGTCTGCCCCAGTTAGTTGGGCTGAATGCCAGCACTTTGGGTTTGGAGAACTTTCACAGCGAGGTAGTGTAACCCTGGAGCATCCACAGCCACTTCAGACTCACACTTGAAACTTAAAAGGGTCTCCCATCCGGACAGTGACCAGAGAGAGAAAATCCCTGCTGTCCACCATGTAATTTGAGCGTCTGTACAAGCTGCAGTGTGATGTGAGCTGAATCAAACTGCCATCATTAGTTGTGGAGGCGTGTTTGTCTGTTAAATCTCTGCATTGCGTTTTCAAAGTGAGAACAGGGGCGTAATATTGGCTTGGACTCAGAGTTTGATTAAAACAAGGACAAAGTGTCCTAATGGCATAGTTGTAATAATGTATACATTGCATATTTGCCATACAGGGAGCTCAAATCTAGCCGTGTCGCTCCTACCGAGTCACTTTATAGTGCGAGAAATGTAAAGGATTTGACATATTAACATAATAGTGACAAAACTACAGAAGACACGACAAATTGACCTTGCTTTCAAACTACCAAGCATAATAACATGTTGAAAAATGAAGGATACTGAAGAATTAGCTACACGTTCTATAGGCAAATTAAGAGGGCTTTATGGATGAAAGAAAAGTAGGGAAAAAATCTTTGCATTCAAATGCAAACACCTATTTATGCAGGCTCACGCTTGCCTGGCAACAGTAGATTTGCCAACAGTAGATGTCAACACTGGTCTGACAGATCCCAACATACAGATGCAGCAAACCTAATCCCACGGAAGACAACCTGCCTCTCACCCTCCGGTGCGACCACAATTCTCTTCATAATGCAGAGGTGACACATATCAGATATCAGTTTTGTCCTCAACATCGCAGGAATGTGAGTTGAAATTCAATCTTAATCTGAAATCGTCTGTTTTATCACAACAACATTACTTAAATCAGAGATAATCCTGATGTGAGTTTAGGAGTCTCTTTTCTCACATTCAGTGTGTAGACAGGCCCAGCATCCACACACCACTGCTGTAAATCTGACTCCTTAACATAATTAAATGGTTCTAGTCACTAATTTATGCCAGTGCACACAACCAATACACAATAAGCAGCAAGATCCCCAGGTTATGTGGTTGTCAGATGTGTTTTTAAGAGCCTGCTTAACTGATACAAATTACATGTGAAGCATGCACATCAAATTTTAGATATTTGCCACTTAATGCGGAATCACATATCATTAGCAGACGATCAATATTCTGACGTTTATTCATTTAAAATTAGATATAATTAAGAAGTAAAAAAATGTACATGTCGATAGTTTTGATTTTAAAAAAGTTTGTTTAAAATTGTTTTTTGTTTTTGTTTTTTTTATATCCCTTTTAGATATCCCATGATATTAGCTTGTCTGTCGACTGCAGCATAAACAGCATCAGGTACAATATCATCATGTTCAGCAATTGAGTTAACACAGAACACGAGGGATTAACAGATTACATACTTACTTTACAATCATTTAAATCCATGTGTAACTGAAGTTAATCAGTTATATATATATATAACTGATTAACTTCAGTTACACTTATTATTTTTTTAAATTTTAAGGCAAATTGAGATCCAATTTTATCAGAAAAAAAAGTGTTGAGTGTGAGTGAGTTGAGGCGATGTAATGGATTATATCACCGAATTAAATTTTTTGAAGATTGTCATAATCAGTGGATTATTAAAAGGTTATCTTCCCAAAGCTACAACATAGGAAACACTTTAAACTTAAAGCAAAGTGTCGCTACATTCGAACCATTACATCCATTTCAGTGTGAAGAGAAGTGTTCAGAAACGATGTTAATCACAGTCCAACAACATACAAAAGAGCCAATCAAAAAACGTCCATCATAAGGGGCCTCTTAAACAGCAGCATAAAGGAAAAAATAATGGGAAGACCTGGGAGGTCTCTGGAGGGGAGAATCCTTTGAAAATTGGGGTCAGCAGCATCTATAGGAGGAGCTCATCTTCCAACCCCATCTCCTCCTCCAACTGTCTAATGACTTTTCTGCTCTCTTACAGTTCGACTGTATTTTCCAACATGTCTCTGGTTTCCACAACCACAACTTTACTCTCCAGCCCTTTCCCCCTCTGTCCCCCTGCCTCCCCCCATCTCCCTCTGTCTCCTGCAGGGGTGCTGACACATAAACCCCAGCAGGTGCGGGACCGTTGGGGAGACATGGCCCCTAATTGGTCCTTGGTGGAGTCACAGCTGTTGCCCCCAACCACAAGCTGGTATGAGCCCCAGCGCCTGCCCCTGAATAGACATCTCACTATTGTTTCCAGAGAGGCAATACACAGCTCCAATCCACGATAACGACTACCCATGCTAACCATACAGTATCTGCTCTTCAGTGTCAACACATCAACAAATAGGGAAGCACTTGATCTACTCTTCCACTGTTTCATTCAGTCAAATCAAAGAAAGGCCATGGTTCCTATCAGCCTTAATCTTCACTGTGATTACATCTTTAACCTTGATGTCCAGCGTCGTAATAATGTTCCCAGTTCTGTTCCCCTTCTTAGGTTATGCCAAGGTCAAAGAGAAGGCAGATCTCCAGCAGATCAGACTCCATAAAATAAGCTCCAACCGAGGGTAACAGCAACACACCCCCACTCTCTGCCTATGCAATTCAAGTTCAGTCACGTATTTGGAGGAAATAAAAAAACTGTAATATGTGCTGGCATGCAAAATTAAAAGGTGCAGGGAACACAGGCAATTTAAGACATGCAGGTTTGGAAAGAGAACACCAGCGGAGAGCATGAACAGCTTAATACTTGTTATGCTTATTTTAAACCTACATGATCCTTCTTATCACATACTGAAAGTTCAAAACAGTGGAACAAACAGTGATTTACATCTCACCCAGCTCTTGTTGTCTGTTGAAAAACACTCTCAAACCAGAATCATCAGCCTTTAACATTCCTGAGCTGGGAACACTGATAGCTATTAAATGTCAGCCTCTCTGTCAAATTAGAACAAGAACCAACAACCCAGTCAAATAATACAGCACCTAGAGAACATCAACTCATAGTTCTGACTCTAAACAAGCTATAGAAAGGGAACATAATTGAATTAGGTCTTTCACTGAATGTGGCAGGGGGATCTGATGGGCAATTATGGGCCATGATCAGTCTGCCCACTGGAGTGTGGATCCCACAGGATGCAGACATGCTCAAACGACCAGCTATTTAAATTTCGACAATAGACAGAGTTAAATCAGGCTTGTGTAAACAAGAACAGTCCTTAATGAGGGGTCCAAAATAAATATACAACCCCCCACACATGAACCAAATGAAACAATTTACCTCACAGAATTTAAATGCTTCAATACATCTTTGTCACTTGGCACCGTCTGTGATTTTTTTCTTTTTTTGGAAGTAGAGTGGCTTACAAATATCCTGCAGTGAATATTAATCCTCATTCATGAATATTTCTATTATAAGGAAAATCACTCTGGAATACTAGAGACAAGAAAGACATACTTAAGTCATCATCACTTCCATTATCAGATGAAGTGAAGCGAAAATGGAAATGAACAGTCAGGAGATGCTCATGGAAATAGGGTGGGAACACACCTCAGTAAGGCTGGGCTTCCCTCAAGTTTCTATGTTTTACTCACTGGGTGGAGTCTGCAATTACAGAAGGTTATCCAACAGTCTCACCTGACACTGAGATTCTCATGGAGGCCTCCAGGGGCCGGTTGTTATCCAGGGCCTGGCTCAGCTGGATCTCCCCGGTGCTTTGGTTCAGGAGGACTAGGTTCAGCTCATTTCCCACCTCAAAGCTGTAGTGGAGCTGATCTGAGACGTCAGGGTCGTGGGCGGGGATGCGGCCGATCACTCCAGTGGGGAAGCTGCTCGATTTGTCGGTCACGTAGTTGTTGAAGATGATCTGGAAGTTTTTGAGCACGGGCACATTGTCGTTCTTGTCGACAAGTTTGATGTGGACTGTTGCGCGGCTCACCAGAGGGGCGGAGGTAGCCTGGACAACGATAACATACTCAGATCTTGTCTCGTAGTCCAGGTCTATTAAAGCAGTCAGTTCACCAGAGAAAATGTCCAGCTGGAAAACCTCTGGAATGTTTCCCTCCACTATCTGGTACATAATCTGTGCATTACTGCCTTCATCTGGATCTGTGGCGGATATGTGTGCAACCACCAGGCCTATGGGACTGTTTTCGTCCACCATAATGTCAAACTCATCTTTCTCAAACACAGGGGGGTTGTCATTCACATCCAGGATTGTTACTTGAATGTTTACTGGTGTTTTCAGAGCAGGAACACCTTTATCCACAGCAAAAGCCTGCAGGCTGTAAACGGGTACATTTTCTCTATCTAATCTGCGCAGCGTGCGAACAATGCCAGAGGTGGACTCAATTATGAAGTCTCCATCGCCATCCTCCCCACCCTGGAAAGTGTAGAAGACACGGCCGTTGAGCCCGGAGTCTCGATCAGTGGCAGAAACCTGGACCACACTGGTGAACACCGGAACGTCTTCCATCACAGAACCCGCATAGTGGTCTCTGAGGAAGCGGGGGGAGTTGTCGTTGACGTCGTTCACCAGTATCTCCAGGTAGGTGGTGTCAGATTTCTGCGGGATGCCATTATCCCGAGCAGTGATGGCGAGAGTGTAGGAAACCTGGTCCTCATAGTCCAGCTCCATCTGTGTGGTGACAGCGCCTGTGTCTGGGTTGATGTCAAACTGGGGGATGCTGTCGTCCATAAAGTAAGTGATGCGTGCGTTCTCACCCGTATCTTCGTCCGTGGCACTTATTACAACAACGGTGGTGCCCACAGGCCTGTCCTCATTAATGTTGACGGTGTAATGTGAGCTCTGAAACACAGGCCGGTGTGTGTTGGCATCTGTGACGTTAACAAACACTTTAGCAGTGTCAAAGCGAGTACCATCACTTGCAGTTACAGTGAGGACGTATTGCCGTTCCAGTTTGTAGTCTAAAGGCAGCGCCAGCGTAATGAGCCCCCCTCCACTCTGACTCGTGATGGAGAATCGGTTGCGGGTGTTTCCGCTGGATATCTGATAGGTCACCACACTGTTAATGTCCTGGTCCACAGCTGACACTGTCACCACACTGGTCCCCACGGCTGCATCCTCATTCAGTCGCATGTAATATGCCTTCTGAGTGAACTCCGGGTTGTTGTCATTGACGTCCAGAATAGTCATGCTAATACTGGCTGAGGAGGACATGACAGGGTATCCGTGGTCGCGGGCCTCCACTCCAAAGTTGTAAAAGTCTACACTCTCCCTGTCCAGTTCAGCTGCCACTACAATCCAACCCGTACTGTTGTTGATGGTGAAGGGGAAGTTAGGCGTAGTTTCAGTGAGGCGATACTCCAGCCTGGAGTTGTCTCCAGAGTCTGCATCCACGGCTTGGATGTGGATGATGGAGTAGCCCAGCGGCACGTTCTCCAGCACGGTGGCCTGGAATGGGGTGCTGACAAAAATAGGGGCGTTGTCATTAACATCCAACACCTGTACTGTAACCAGGCCACTGATGTTGGATAGTGGAGGGCGTCCTCCATCCTGAGCTCTAATTCTCAGAGTGTATTCTTTGTTTGCCTCGTAATCCAGGTGACTCACCAGGTCCATTTTACCCGTCTGAGCATCAATATAAAACTGTCCTCTGGTGTTTCCACTCATGATGCTGAAGTGAACGACAGCATTGCCCCCTCTATCCTGATCTGTGGCGGTGACCTGCAAGATCTCTGTGTTAGGGGTCATGTCCTCAGGCACCTGGACCACATAACGTTTCTCACTGAACTGGGGAGCATTATCATTATCATCCTCTACCACTATGTGAACAGTAGCTGTGGCGCTGCGGGGCTCGGGGTCACGACCTTGGTCATTTGCTTCAACTAACAGCATGTAAGCCTCTACCTCCTCTCTGTCTACCAGGCCTTTGGTGCGGATTACACCAGACCTCGAATCAATCTCGAACACATCATTGGACCCGTTGCTGTTGAGGACATGGTAAAGGATGTTACCATTAACAGGTGCGTCTCCATCAGTGGCCCTCACAGTTAACACTTCATAGCCTATTTCTAAATTCTCTCTAATGCTTTCCTTATAGTCCTGCTGCTCAAACACAGGGTCGTGATCATTTGTGTCACTGACTGTTACAGTGAGGGTGGCCATGGCTGTACGTCGGGGCGTGCCGTGGTCCACTGCGGTCACACGAAACACATGGGTTTCTTTTGTTTCCCGGTCCAGCACCTCCACTGTGGACACGGCACCGCTGGCCGGGTCCACAGCAAAGAGATTGTTGGAACGGCTATCAAAGAGAGCCTCTATGAAATACTCCAGCCTCCCTGCCTCCCCCTCATCCACATCCACTGCTTTCAAAACAACAACGGGAGTCTCAGCTGGCTTATTCTCTGCCACTGACACTTGGTACGTTGGGGGCTGAAACTGGGGGCTGCTGTTGATGCTTCTCCTCCTCCTGCTCACAATCCCTGAATCAGAGTGAGCTGCCTTTTCTAGGAGCTTCCCCAGGTGGCCCTGCCTAAAAGGGCCCTGCCCCACACGCCAGTGGATGGAGATGGGGTTGACTTTCGCGTTCAACCCATTTCCTGTTAGTACACTGCAGAGCAGGTCTAGCTCCAGGAGGGTGTCCTGCCTCCAGCACAGAGTCTCTGACACAAACAAGTCCCCCTCTGAGAGGTAAAAGTCCCAGCTGTTGGTGACTTTGCATCGGACTGGGGGGCCAGGTAGCAGACCTCCCACTGGAAATAAAGTAGAGCCTGCCTGGTGGCACTCTGGCCGGTGGTGGCTGTGGGTGCTAAACAAACTGAGGACCTCCATGTCCCATTGAGGTTTTCTTTTACGCTTGTTTGAACAGTTCTTACCGTGGACATGCACCTCGTACTGGCTGGTGACGAGGTGCCTGTAGCCGGAGTCCGTACAGTCCTCCACGGTGTACACGGTGAAGGGGTTTGAGCGCAGCGAGGGGCACTTTATGAAGTCCGAAACAAACACAATGCCCGCGGTCGCGTCAGTCTCCAGAAACCGCTCCGAGAATTTGGGAGCCAGTACCTGATCCAAAGTGCACCGCGCGCCCCGGTCCACGCCGGCCACCACCGTCCCTGGTCCCGCATCCTCACTGATGTGAACGTTGTAACAATGCACCAGCGAAACCAGTTGGCACCACCAGACAATTAACAACAAATCCCAGTTGAGGAAGTGCATCGCTCCTCTATATGTGTTCCGCCGGGTCTCCAAGTGGGATTTTCTGCAGCTCCTTATTCCTCTAAACTTTCCGCCTGCGAGTTTCCCTTTGTTGCAGACGAGCCATGCTCTCAGCGGGCGCACTCCGCTCCGGTCACTCCGGCTGAGTTTAAGGGGTAAACCCGCGGTAACCTTGGCCGGAGCTTCCCCTCTCGCACTCTCACACACGCCGGCGGCAACAACAACAGCGGCGGCGGCAGCAACACCTCCGCTCCGTCCGCGCAACTCCGTTTGAATGGTAAAAATGGCTCCTGCTCCCCCTGCGCCTTGAGGCTCCTCATTATCATAAACCTGTGTGTGTGTGTGTGTGTGTGTGTGTGAGAGAGAGAGAGAGAGAGAGAGAGAGAGAGAGCGATACCTCTGCCAGGGGCCTGAGGTCTTGACAGAAAACCTGCCACTGGAGATAAATGATAACTTCCTAGAAGTTCTTCATCAACATTGGGGCACAACCGCTAGACTTTCGTTACATTGGGTCGTTTACTCGACAACTTGCCATGCTTGACTGTTACTTTACAACTACCGATAATCTTTATAGTGCCTCGGTTACAGGTACAGGCAGTGGTTTTGTTTTATTCTCCTTTTTTTTGGTCGAAGAGTAGAGCAAAGAGAGAGATCTTGGAGATTATGTAGTGGTGGCACTTAACCACCTGAAACGAACCATTAATTTCGTCTATGCCAAATCTGTGTTCACCTCCTGCGCCCCTCACCTCCAGAAAGCGTTTACTCATTAACCGGCAGACATTCCTCAAAGGTTGGGTTTTCAGCGGTCGTGTTTTAATCCAACACAAGTTGCTTTGTCCATTGTTCAGCAATCTGGAAAAGCGGGGCGATTGCATTTCAGTCTAAAATGAAACCCGCTTAATTTAATGTGTGTTCATCGGTTGTTTTTGAGATCACCCACAGGTGATGTGCTCTGTTTTACTGTAGGTTTTATTAGTTCATGGTTCTGTCCATTTCATCCAGATCATGTTTCAAAACTGGAGCCAAAAAAAAAAAAAAAGCATAATCTAATTAGAAATGTACAAGGGACAGAGATTGGAGAGGTTCCGGCTGTAATTAACATGAGGTTAACTCTGTTAGAGTGCGATAAAAAACGGAATAAAAGCCCGTAACACACCAGAGAAATCTTTGATACAAACTGCTGCGAAACCTGGAGCTCAGCCGATGTGCTGAGTGTCACTGACGCCTAGTGGACAAAGCGCAGCCGCACAGCTGGAGGAGTCGGTTTCCGGCGGCCCAGTCTTTTATTCATGCAGCTCGGTGCCTCGCCTCGGTGTTTCCGTGATGACAGAAATAGGATCAGCCTCTATTGTCTCCCCCCCGGCGAGGAAATTTGTCTCGGCCGTTCGAGAGAAACACGGGCGTCGCGGCAGCACACAGCCTCCACACACACACACACACACACACACACACACACACACAGTCAGAAGCCCTGTCAGAAATAAACCTACTCGACCGTCTTCACACGCTCGACTTAATATTAAAAAATAACTGACACTGTTCGAGGAAGAAGTCTCGCCACGATGGTCCATGTGGTAGCTGTTCTGGGCCTTTTCATCAGGTGACAGGATTCTTTATCGGAGGATGGGGGTTTGCCATAGTTGTCCAGGGGTCGTGGATGTTGAATTTTTCATTTGTCTGAGCACTTTCAGTGTTGTCTTGACCGTCTTAAAAATCTGAGGTGCAGTCATGACCTTGGAAACAGGGCCTCTTTCAGAGATGTAGAAAAAATTACCTGCTTGACCGTTAAGGGGGGGAAGTGACGGCCAAAAAAAATGAATACGTTAAATAAATTATGGCGATGTGACTGATTCCGGTCTTTTTTCAACTCTATCAGTCTCAAAAATCCAGTATTGTCAGGCTCTGACAGACATAAAATAAACAGGTTAACAAATGCTGCTCTTTGGGTAACACTATAACTCTCCTATAGCATTTATTTAGCATAGTTAGTACGTTAAACAAACATTTAATAAAATGTTTACAACACACTATAATGTAGTTGTAACCAGATATACTTATACCTATAACTTTTTCAATTATCTATTAACTGTTTATAAAAGTAATACTTGAAATCCCTGTATAGAAATGTTTGTTGTTTGTCCGCTACCTTTACAGAGAGGCACATCAGTAATAAATGAAGAATGAAAAATAACAAGAGTAGCTTTTTACCGTTTTTATTGTTGCTGGAGGCTCTAATACATTATGAATCATAAGCTTTACAAAATAAAAACAGAACAAAAATACAACAAAAGATTCCCCTCCAAAATGGAAACAGTCAAAGGTTTCCATCGAGACACAAAGACAAACTGTGACCCCCAACAAAGACATAGTAGGTGAGGAGAGAGAAGAGTTGAATAAGCCGAACAGAGGGGAGGCAAACTGTCATGTTACACACAGTGTAGGGGACTAGTTTGACGACGAGGGTGTAACAGGTGATTATAACAGTCTATCCCCCATGTTTGATAATTCTACACTTCCAATGACTGCGGCCCCATGCTACCACACAGGCTCACATGCATGCGGACAGAGTGGAATAAAGAATAAAAGCCTTTTAACACCCACCGAAGGCCGCCCTTGTGTTCGCACCGTTTACAATGGCCAGAAGAATGACAGTTATACATAGACAGTTATAGTTTTATACAAATAAATTGTTTGTTTGTGTGTGTGTGTGTGTGTGGGGGGGGGGTGCCATAGGACAAAAACAGGTGCAGGAAATAAATTTGATGTGCACAATAATGACAGCCCCACCAAGCCTACACCACCTACAGCACAGTCCAAGTCAGTTTCCTCACCACGGAGGAAGAGCAGGGCCAAAGTCGCTCATTTCAAACTGACTAAGGACACATCAGCTGTGAGAACATCAGGGATTATTATTACAATGACCCTCACACTGTAAGATTATCATTAACCGTGGAAATACTATCATTATATTCATAACATGGGAGAGACTGAGAAGAGAGGGATGAAGAGAGAAAGAGGGAGTGAATGGCTTCATGGCAAAACCCGAAAGGAAAAAAAAAAAAAAGCTAAGCATTTTCTCCTTTTTTGTTTTTCCACAAATAAACAAGAGTGCAGCACTGAAACAGTCATGGAGGGAGAGACGTAAAGAAACAGAGAAAAGATGGCAGAGATGAGGCAGAGAGAGTGAAAGTCAGAAGAAAGAAAGAAGAAAAAAAAACAAAAAAAAAAACAAAAACAAAAAAAACCAGTAGCATCTCTAGCTGTTATGTTTGCGTTTGAGTGCCTCCATCAGGTCGACCTTCAGAGCCTCCTGCTTTGACTTGTCAGCCAAAGTCTGAACACTCCTGTTCAGGGGAGACACAAAGAGAGGAGAGACAGTCAGCATGTGCAAAATCGAATGTGAAAGCAGCAAGAGACACTGGAAAAGTTTCTCCAGCGAGACAAACGCACGGTCTGTCAATTCAGGAGAAAAACTGAAGAGCTGAGTCTTTTTAAAAGTGTTAATTATAAAGACAGCACAGTCCAATTCCGCTTCTTTGTGAAAAGTGTGTATTATCACACATTAAGTGTATACACACTGCACACTTGGAACATTAATGTCAGGCAAAGGAAACCAACAGTTACAGTTATTTGTTATCATGCAGTTGAATCTTGTGCTTTACCCGCTTACAGTGTCTTGCGGCAGTATTCACCTTCCTTTGCATTTTGCACTTTGTTGAGCTATTTTATGATTCAAAATGAACCGAGAACAAATTTATAGAATTGTATGTGCAAATATCAAATTAAAACGACAGAAATCTTCACTCTGTTTAGTTGAGACTCAGAGTTTCTGAACAATATCACCCTGTTAAACAGACGGGGGGGAATATTTATTCTAATAAGATTCTTTTCAGTTATTTTTTTGTTTCAGGGGTTTCTACAGAAGTGTTTCCCTTCTGCTCGGACAAATTGCTACGCACAGAATAAACACAGCGCTTAAGAAAACCTTATTAGGGCAACAAACTGCAAAACATGAGGTGACTGCTTTGAATACTCTGACATGGTTAGTGTTCTGTTTCCTCACACAGATCATCGTTTAGATTAGAAGGCTGAACGCAACCTTTATAACATGCCTACAGAGAGTGTTGTAGATTGAGCAGCTGAGGACCATGCAAATGTTTATACAGCATACAGTCCTGTATACACTCTCTCTCTCTCACACACACACACAGTTAGATGCCTGAACTCTGAAAAGCACTTAAAAACCACTTAATCAGTTTGTTTGATTTTTATCATTTTCTGCTTTACCTTCAGCCTTGGCCTGCTGTAGATAACAGCTCTGTCTACATCTTAGCAAATAACTGTCCTAAATACGCCAGATGCATTTTATGTAACATCTGTGTCTCTGTTTAATCTAATGATGTTTAAAATTTGAACAATAATCTTAATGGTAATGACATAAACCTTATCCCAAGGCACAACAAGTTAATGTCGGCTTCACTAACAAAGGTTTTCGAAGTGTAAGGTGAAGGTACTGCGAAAGACAAAAGGGCGTGTCAATGTTCTAAAAACAGATTTTTTGGGTTTGGCTGCCGATTTGGCCAGTTCAGCAACATGGTCAGCAGTTGGAACTGCAGCAGAGGTGGTGACACACAGCTCATGGGGCCAAGCGCTGCAACCTGTGTCAAAATTCCTACCGTTCTTGGAGTTAAATCTGAACAAACAGACGTGATACACATTATTTCTAATATAATTTTAGATTCAGCGCGACAAATGCTTTCCGAGGATATCATTATCTTTGCTGTACATCGCGAAATAAATGTCCATAAACCCGCTAAGAATTAACATAAAAACAAAATACACTCCTAACTCCAAAACTTACTTAAGAATCGTCACGTTTTTAAGTTTTCTTCACAATATAATTCAGTGTCTGACCATGCATGGGTAAGATGCAAACAGGAACTTCTAATAGCCAATTTGCCAAAATACAAGTAAATACAGGGTGAAAAAACAGGGCTCAAGTTGCAGGCTTTGTCAGACTTTGAACACCTCTAACAGACGGTAAACACGACTATGCGAAGAAGTAGAAACTGTGGAGAGCTGTAAGTACACTGATACTTATTTGGACAAGAAACTGAGCTTTGGTGGTACCACTGAGGCAATAAGTAAGAAAGGGCACCAAAGACTACATTTTCTGCAGAGGTTAAATGTTTTCTTTGTTGACAGTAAGCTGGTGATGCTTTTTTACAGATCTGTCTATCAATACTGTCCTTCTTACTGATTTGCTGGTGTTTTAATTAAAATATGGGAATCAGGCATCAATTGATATTGTGAAAGTAGTGAGTAAAATGATCTGAGCTTTGTAGCTGGCAAATCTCACAGAAAATTAAATCCATCAGCAGGGTCAAGTTTTTATTTATCGCATGTGCAATAAATGCTCTTAATTCTAATACACCATAAACTGCATATTGGTTCCTGCGCAGTTTAGCATCTATCTTATCTATATTCCTACTGTTTCAGTTTTTGTTCCACTTCTATAATGTGAATCTTTCATTGTATTCCGTTTTGTTTGTACTATACCAGCATTCTAACATCTTCAACTCAACTACACCGTCATTTATCTTCATTGCCAACTAAACTCGTCAATTATTTTTAAAATTAACTGATTCATTAGTCTATAAAATGTAGGAAAATTGTGAGAAAAGCCCATCACAATTCCAGAGCCTGAGGTAATGTCTTCAAATTGGTTGTTTTGTCAACCAACAGACCAAAACCTAAATATATTCAGTTCACACAAATATAAAACTGAGAAAAGTGGCACTTTTTAAGAAGCAGGCAAGAGCAAATGTTTAGCATTTTTGCTTGATAAATTACTTAAATGACTGATTATCAATAGAGTTAACAATTTTCTGTTGCTTGATTAACTGACTAATCATTTCAGCTCTACCATATTATTTTTTATTCAATTAAACATTTTATTTTAAGGAAATTGTCTCTACATCAGTGGATTAAATAGAGTCAGGTGTAAATGTAACAAATTCTTGCTGTAATATACTGAAATAATATAATGGAAAAGTATGTCGCCTGTGTGTACCATCCTAATAAAATGACTATCAAAGCATGAACTAGTTTTTATGCAGCTATCAAACAGGCTAAATTAGAACAAATTTCTGCTCATTATTTGAACTTTGACTTTTAGCTGCTCACTCTCAATGACACATCTGAGAGCGAGTACCAAGGAGGAGACCAATCATTTTCTACTTACCAAAAACACACACACACACACACACACACACACAAAATTCTCCATGCCAGATTGTACCTCTGACCCTAGTCAATGAAGATCTGACGCTGGGTGAGGACCTGCGACAGCTCCTTCTGGAGCTGCCGGTACTTTTGGTTATCAGGCAAAGACTCAATAGATCTGGAGCACAGAGGAGAGGCAGCGGGGGAGGATTGGTGACAGAGGGATTGACCGAGGGGACAGACAGTCATAAGAATGTGAGATGAAAGGCAATAACAAAAAACAAGTCCTGTTGGAGAGGGGTTGGGGAAGTAGAAGGAGGTGAAGTGAATACAGAAAAATTGCAAATGAAAAGAGGAGCAGCAAAGGTTGGTTTAAATTAAATATCAGACGAGAAATGACAGGAATTAAAAAAGAGGTAGGAAAATATCTCGGTTTAACAGATGAAGACTCAGGGGTAAACTGACTCTGGCTTTAAGTAAGACCAGTCCAATTAGAAAAAAACAGATTCTGCTGACCCTGCTGACTGGAAGTGCTGTAAAAGAAGAAGAAGATGGTCAAGGTAATCCAGAAAACTCATGTAGCGTTACCTTAGGCCGTTGACAATGTCCTTGGTCTTCCCAAAGTAGATTTCATTCAGTGTGGAGCGAATCTTGTTCTCCATATCCTGGAACAAGAATGTAAAAACTGTTAACTTTTACCATCATTCCTGCCTTTACTTTTCTATCTGTTAACTGTTTGGCCTTGATTTGGAGGCTCTGAAGTGTCTTGAACATGAGGCATAGTGAGAGTGGCTTATCACCAAGATTGTCATGGAGGTTACAACAGTATATGTGTATTAGGCCCTATGACATATCAGCAGAATCCCGTGTAGGAAACCTGCTCTTGAGAAACAATGCACTGCAGTAATTTTACTGTAGATGAGTCAGTTATACTGACTTCGACAAGGCGGCCGATGTTGGCGATGTGGGGTGAGGATTCTCCAACCGTCTCATCTTTTTCCATCTGTGAAACAATGAAACGGTTTGAGTTAATGGATGACCAGAGCACAGCTGGAGGCATTAGCAATGGTTTTTCTGGTCAGTTCAACACCGTACCTGTCTTGTAAGGCTGCCACCCAGGTTCATTGTGCCGGAGCCGGTCTTGGTTGTCTGGAGCCACAGCATGACGGTGGAGGTGAGTTTGTAGTGAGCAGTACGACCACTGGACTTCTCCTGATCACACAGGCAGACCAAGGAATCAGAGAATACTCCAAACAATGTACTTTAAAGTAAACTACAAAGTTTTGCAATGTATAGTGTATATTTTTAAACATATTTTTTAACTTTTGAAACTGAATGGAAGACATACTTAACTGTTCTCTGCTGTAAAAACAAATAAACTTTCAATGAAAAAGACTGGGCAGGAGCAAGTTTAAATGTCAACTAGTTTCATATCAGCTGTTTCTCACCTGCACCTCTACCACATGGATAGAGTCCCAGCACCCTTTGATCTTCTTGGATCCATCCCCGGCCTTCTTGATGAGAATAACTCCAGCAAAGCCATGATCCAAGTCCCAGAGGTACACAGAGGACACACCACCCTCAAAGTACCTAAAAGCACAGTCATTCAGAGGTCACAAGACGATCACACTGAGCGGTTATTAAAAACTCCACATAGGAGTGATGCGCTGGTACTCACAGGTCTCTGTACTGGTCAAAGGCGTTATTGGCTTCAACCTCGAGTTTCCTCAGGCGAGCTGAAGGCATTGCACCATCTTCAATAGGAGGTTCATACTTATTACTCCACGGGGATCTGATATATTAGAGAGTATGACAGAATTCAGTGTTAATAATTATCTAACTAAGTGTTTAGCTGCTGTGGCAGTTTACATGGGCATTAAATATCTCGAAATGTCTCTTTTTAGCAACTATATCATTGATGCAAGACTATGTAACTTTCACTGAACAATGGCCGATGTGGTCACAAGTGGCAGTTGCAGGATTAAGGCACATTGGATTTCCCTAAATTTCTTTTAATTCTTGTGAAAGTTACAAAAGTTACCCAACAATATTTATGCAAAGTGTGCTAACATTAGCCACAATAAGCTACTGGTCATACCAGACAGAGTAAGACTGAAGCAGCAAACTCTATGAGTGTGTTGAATTAGGGCTGCAACTGAAAATTATTTTCATTATTGATTAATCTGTTGATCATTTTAACAATTAAATCGATCATTTTTTTTGGTCTATAAAACACCAGAGAGTAGTGAAAAATGACAGTCACAAGTTCCCAGAGGCCATTGGGAAATCTTCATATTGCTTCTTTGGTCCAACCAACAGTCCATACCCCAAAGATGTTCAATTTACAATTATATAACACAGAGAAAAGCAGAAAATCCTCACACTGGAGAAGCTGGAGCCAGAGACTGGATGCCGAATCAATTATCAAAATAGTTGCCGACTAATTGTCTAATCAGCTTTTCGTTTTAGCTCTATATTGAATTGAGCAACAGTGGGTTTTATTACTTATGAATTCAACTTTTCATTTGAGAGAATACAATTGTGGTATTTCTTATAAAAGTTAAATAATCTTGCTTAAATATGAACCACTGTACTGGCTGGTAATCTTGCTGTAAAATTTGAATTCCTCATTTTTTCGGACCCGTTCCGTTTCCACACTGTCCCTAATGACCACTATGCTGTCATGACCCCGGGATCAAACAGGCTTACACTGGCTTCACACAAACCATCCCACCAGTTTCTCAAGATTTAAAAATCAAACTATGTGTCTGAGTGTGTCTGTAGGCTTCAAAATACTAATTCACCCAATTCCTGTGCACTGAATAACACACACGCTCTACTGTGCTATAAACATGTTGATTTTAATAAATGACAGAAATTAAAAATGGGCAATTTTAGATTTCAGTAAAAGTGCATATTTTTGCTTTTAGCCAAGAAATCCAATTTAATTCACCAGCCATTAAAAGTCTGCCAAAAAATTAATTTAATTCACAGTCTGTGGCTTATTTTCCCAAGACTGATTAACTAGTTAATGTTCCTCATCCGTGACTCAAGTGCAGTTATAGACTCAACCTGTAGGAGTCGCCGTCTCGGTTGTAATCACAGAGCAGATAGTCTTTCCCCACCACCTTGTCCCGGGCAATCTTCAGGGGCTGGTCCACAGAGGAGAGGAGGTCCTCACACAGACTGGGCACCTGGACACAACACAGACGGACAATATTAAATACATTAACATTTTCTACAGCACAGAAGCCTCAACACAGGATTGCCCAGATGTGCTGTAGCACATCTGGGCTCATCAGACACCTGATAACAAGCAGTTTTTGTCAATTAAGACTTCCTGTAGCAGATGCCAGTTTAAAAAACATTAACCTCCCAGGACTGTGGAGGACAGCAAAACAACAATCCTGGCATTTGATATTCTCCTTTTAGGTCAAGAATGATTTAAAGTTCTTGTCTTTCTCTCACATTCCAGCTTCACTCAATAAGCAGAGGTTACTGAGTGGAGCAGGAATAAAATATCAATGGGAAACACAATATTTAGAGGATAAGGGGGTACAAATTACTTTTCACAGACTGATATGAACCCCCCTCCCTATGCCCTCCTGCATCAGAGCATAGACACAAAGGAGGCCCTGTTTTCCTAAAAAAAAGCCCCCTACACCCCCGAACACACACACACACACACACACACACACACACACACACACACACACACACACACACACACACACACACACACACACACACACACACACCTGGCAGGCCAGACTGGGGAGAGACAAGGGAAGAAGGGGGGGGACAAAACCCAGTGGGAAGAGTGTGGTAGAGGAGAAAACAGAGATCAGAGAGGGGGAGAGATATGGGACAAACAGGAAAAAAAGAGGTGATTTCAGGTGATTCTTAATTGCCGGGAAGAGTCTGAGTAGAGATGGTGGAGCCTAGGAGTGCCTTGCAGCAGAGGTGATTGACAGCTGTGATAATAATCACTAACAACCGGACATAGTGAAATGGGTGAGGAGAGAGCTGAGGTTAAAGGTGTGGGAAGAGGAAGGTGAGCAGGTGGGGGTCTGGCCCTTAAAGGAACGGATATGCCCACGAAACAAGGTGCCATGCAAACACTGGTAAAAGTGTGATTTGATTTGTGTCTGATTTCGCTTAATTTGTCAGACTCTGTTAAAATGCACAGAACAGGTCCCACTATGTCAAAATAGGAAGCTTTTTTGAGCATAACATTGTAGGAAGGAACCAAATTATTAATTTGCAGGCAGAAATGTCAGTTGTCTAACTGTAGCATTGAGAATTTAGAAGAAAAAAAAAAAAACACCTTAACTTCCACTCTTCGCAAAATGAGCTGGAATATTAAATCCTAACAGCTTCACTTACAGATGGCACAGTGATGTGCAGCAACAGAAACACTTGCATATTATTGAACAACAAACTGAGAACACCACAAACAGAACCACAGCCCCCCCTCCCAAACACAAACACACACACACTTCTGATGCTACCAAACACACTACATATCTGTTGAAGATCAGTCCCCAGACAGAAACCAGGGCACAACTCTTTCCGTATTATAAAGAATCTACTGAGTGATTTCACAGAAGAAATTTCTTCTGATTTAACAGAAGAAATGCATTCACAAAATATTAGCACAATGGCAATTGAAGTTGTATATAGTGTTCCTTTGTTTGACTCAATATTCTTCTTGCATTCAGCAAAAATTAACCCCAATTTTTTTAATCGAACATAAGTGACTTATATTTAACGTGTTCTATTGCCTAATGTATATCACTAAAATGGAAATGAGAATAATTAAATGCAACCACAAAAAATTACACCTTGGTTGTGAAACAAGAGTTAAACCTTCTTTATGATAGAGAAACCTTTTATTGATTATATGAAAAAAACATTCCTCTTAGCCAGACTGACTTTCCCTTCTTGTGTAAATGTAATTTTATTATGTTTATGTTTTATCATGCTACCATACAAAAAGTCAAATTCTACATGAATGGTCCCACCACTACCTCTCAATCCTTACACTATTATTAAGGGCTGGAACTATTGATTATTTTCATTGTCGATTAACCTGTCAATTAGTTTTTTGATTAATCGATTAATTGTTGTGTATACAAATTTTCAGAAAATATTGAAAAATGTCTAACCCACTTGTCCAGAATGCAGTGTGACATCACCAAATTGCTTTTTTTGTTTGATAACCAGTTTAAAACCTAAAAATATTCTGTTTACAAAGATAGAAAGTCAGACAAAAGCAGCAAATGCTGCAATGTAGAAGCTGAAGCCAGCAAATGGTGGTCATTTTTGCTCAAAAAATGACTTAAATTATTAATCAATTTCCAAAATAGATTCTGGCAAATTTTCTGGTGATTAATCATTGCAGCTCATCTGTTATTGTTATTTAATCTTTTATTGTGTTTTTTTTGGTCTACCTTAGTTATACTCGGAGCTCTGTACTTTTCTTATGTTCGCAAGTTTAGTTATCTAGTCAAACGCTGACTCCACCATGATAGGTTAGGTTATCCTTACAACAGAGGGTCTGCCAATTTTGTAATAAAATAGGGTTTTCTTCACATTGCATTTAAATGATAACATCACCTACACCTTGACATGGCTGTGTGTTTTGCCTGTAAGGAAATCTGAAAGGAAAAGCAAAGACTCACCAGGTCAATGAGGTCACTGAGGTTCTTCTCAATCTGCTGAGGAGGCAGACGCCTCATCAGGTCTAGAGCACAGTCCAGCTGCTGGTCATTCTGAAACAAACACACATCCGGCAGAGACAACACTTATTACACTGTACTATCAGATTATAGTTATAATCAAATGTGCTATTACACATTTGTTATACTGTTGGTGAATGTGGTTTTTGTCTCAAACACAAAAACAAACAAAAACAAAAAAACAAAAAAGACACAATTCAACAGTGTAAAGAGAAGGGTTCTTTAGCTCCAAAGATATCCCACACGGTTTTAGTTTTACAAATTGTTGTAAAATAAAAACAAACTCAGTGACGACACCGTCTTACCATCTTTTAGACAACTATAACACAACGCTCTGGCAGACGTTTTGTAGTAAGTAAAACGTAAGCAATTCATGAAGCAACATAGTTGATATAAGACTTGCATTTAGGAAGAAAGATGATAATGACGAAGAGATAACTACACAACTTTAAAAAAAATGTTAAAGAAACTGGTATTATTTTGTTGTTACTAAATGCTGATGAGATAATAAAGTATTCAGAGGGAAGTACACAGTGAATATACAGGAATTAGGACCCTTCATGTTTACCGAGACTCATAAAACCTTCTGTAGTGTGAAAAAGTGTATTTTACAACTGCTGTGGTCAAATATTGATTATTGTATTATCGATAATACTCAACTTTTGTACTGCCATAAAAATACCTTTTAACTGAAAGCAAAGTTACAAAACTGTTATTTCAGTATGTGCCATGTTTCTCATTATAGCTGTAGAAAGCCAACACGCACAGCTTAAAATAACAATATTAACCTTTTCATCATAACTACAAAAGTGGATTTAAGCGGACTCTAACTGCCTGAAAACAGCTGTTCTCAAACATTGTTTGATTCAAACTGTTCAAGAACAGCATGTCATATGTCATATTTCATACATCAACCAAACATCATCAATCAAAAGACAGTCATCAGAGCCTAATTTATTTGACCAGTACTGGTGTATTGGTATCTTAAGCCTAATCAAATTCCAATCCTAGGTTGTGTTTTTTTTATTTTTATTGGTAAACCATTTAGCCAGCTGACAAAATGACCTTATATTCTCCATTGAAATACTGGAGCCTGACATAGTTTTGCAAGCAAGCGAAATGCAGAGCTAAACAAACATATGTATTTGCGAGCACTTTCAGTAAAGATACTCTTACTGACACCAAGCAGAGCCACTCTCAGTTGATTTTACCTCTGCTTTAGTCCGAATTTTCAGCTGTGCCACATCTATAAACTTTTGTTTTGTTCAAATCCGTCCCAAATCTTCCTGTCCCGACAGTTCTACACTGACATTCCGCTGACACAAAATAGAGCAGGGGTCTCTGGTCAGATTAAGTGGGGATCTTCCAAATGTCCTCTTTGTGTCACAATCTCTCTACTGCAGCTCAACAAGTAAAAACTGTCCAGGAAAACACAAACTTTTTCACTAAAAAACATTGAAAGATACCTGCTGAAGCTTCATATTGTATTCAGATAACTTCTGAAATATATTTTTGCACAGAATGAGCACTGTGGATTTAGTACCCCATCACTTGCACTGAAAGGGTATGAGGAAGGGATCTTTTAATGGCAAGTATGAACAGGAGGAATGATTAAACCAGGCAAAACCTGTTTCATTGCTCATATGGGCATCTGCCCATTGTTTTAAAACACACCTGAAAAACTGTGAGTTTATCCTTTAAAGAAGAGCCCTACTATGCTAATGAAGAAGTTACATAGAAACCTTAACTTTCAAACCTGAACTGGCTCTACTAGTTTTAAAGCAGGCTCACTTTAAATGTGCACTCTGCAGCTGTATTATGTAGGACAATATACGCAAGTATTGTACTCAGTGCTTTGGCATGCTCTCTGTAAAAATTAAAAAAAATTAAAAATAAATTAAAAAAAAAAAAAAAGACCACACTAAGTTCCTACGCATTACAAAAAATACACAATGATAAAGGCCTGCTACATTCTGTATGAGGGTGTGAGTGGAGTTACTGTGCAGGAAGTGTTCACATCTTGGGCAAACTGAGCTTGCACTGTGAGGCTACAGACACAGCAACAGACATTTTCAGATCAGTAAACTGAACAGCCCTCATGATTTGTCATGTGAGTATTTTGCAGAGAATAGTCAAAAGAAGGATCAAATTGTTTCACAAAGTGCAGAAATCTGCTCTGTGTGTACAACTCTCAAGCATGTGGTACATCTGATCATTGTTTTAGTGAGGATGACTTGCACTGAGTTAAACTACAAACAGGTAAATGTCAGGTGCAACAAAGCCATCTTTCAGACCAAACTTTGATTTCATTTCTGGACTGTTTTCAAGAACTGGCAAAGAGATTGAAGTAATTTGTTTTCATTTTGAATCAGCCATGACACGCTTTGTAAAAGAAACGTGTTTACAAGACTCTAATATTTACCAAGCTCTTGTAACACGTGGCTTTTTGTTTTTGAACTGCACACAGCTGTCAATTCAAGTCTGTTTAAATGTGCCAATTTAACTGGTGTGGAAACTTCGCCTTCTGTGCTGGCTGGGTTGTGGAGGCAGACCAAAGTCAAAACACCAGCTGCACTTACTGGATGTGGCAAACAACATATTTTATCATGTACCCAAAAATCTCTGATCGAGTACCCTTCCACACAGACACCCTAACCAACCAGTGGGTGTCATTACTGCAGTGACAATGTCATGATCCCTCACCACCTTCCCACTCAGCCATCTATGTCAACTGTGTCTGAAACGCAAGAAGCAGCTGAAAGACTTATAGCATAATGAAATGAGCAAATGGCTGTGAAATCTAGGTTCTCTCACCAGAAATTGGTCAAAAAGTGAGTCCAACTGGTGATTTTCAAACTTACTTCAGTCTGGTGTCTGACCCCCAGTGCAGTGACTTTTTTTTCCCCTCACACATCAGCACCTGATTGTGTCTGATTGGGCTATTTGTCTCTACTGTCCCCAACTGGTAAAAAGTCTGAGGGTTTTCTATTTTTTAATCGACAATGCAGAATGACGCTGTGATTAATTACTGCAAAGCAAATAGACAATCTGATCAATCAATCACCTGCTGAGGTGGGGCGAATCCACTATAAAACACTGCAGGAGGATTATTGTAGGAACTGATGGTAGGTTTTGGAGAATGATCAGAAATACCCTTAAGTATGTGTGTGTTTTTTTCAAATAACAGTCAAAACTGCATTGCTGTCACAGTCTAGAGTCTTCAGGCAGACACCAACTGAAGCGAATTCCTTTTTTGGTCATATGTCCTCGTTGTTTACTGAGGCCTGTTTTGTTGCGTACTTAGCCACTCAACACAAGTTTGATGATGTTGTCAATGTTCCCAATAAACTACATTTTGTGAATCAGCAGGTTCAGTATTTTAAAGCTTCCTGTATGTAACATCCCTTAAAAACAAAGTCTGCCCTTCTACTTTGACTGTCTCTTTGTTTTGCAGAGGTTTTAGGATAAATGAAATGAAACACTTTACACTTTTTTTAGGCATAGCCTGCATAGCCTGCATAGCACAGCCTTCCCCGAGGGGTTTCTCCCCTCTTAAATATGCAGCGAGCAGTGGGATATTACTGAGCAGAGAAGGACAGACCAGCCACAACATGAAACTCTAGGGTAGGAAGATGTAGGAAGGTATGTAAGAGATGGACAAAACACATTTTCAGCTAACCCTTACAGGTTACTGCAACCATCTTCATCTGGGCATTATCAGACTGTTCCACCAAAGTCACCGTACCTTGGCCTGAGCCCTAATGAGATACAGTCAAAAGATATATTTCAACATGACTTTAGTAATTACTAAATGTTAAACTGCCTAAATTTACATTAATGTCAGTGATAAATAACTGCTTTTACCAAACCTTTACCAAATTACGAGATGAGCCAAGAGAAACACTGGACACGATATACGTTAAGTCGTTTCTACAATTAAAAACAAACATAGATGCACTCATGAGGTACGGCAGCCAAAAAAGCTGAATATGAAGAAGAGTTTTCACTGCTCGTCCAAACCAATAAGAAAAGAGGAGACGCTTGCACTTAAGATCATTCTGAATTGGTTGTATCAATATCAAAATCACCAATAGCAATAGTTTTCTGCATTGCTACATGATTTGTTTGTTATTCCATTCAAATTCACCTCTCTTTTAGATGTCTACAAGACTCCTTCTACGCTTATCTATGAAGTAACTCCTCTTAAGCTCGTAAGCCTAACAAAGTATACTCATTCAGCTCCTAGCTGGTCAAAGGACAATGACATGTGACAGAGGAGAGAGCCCTCTTTCCATAAACATTTTTCTTAAGGGTTTCCCTGAACATAACAGCTGTTTCTAGGCAGTGTCTCCCATACCATCTCCTCTGCTCTGAGTTCCTTTTTGCCTGTCTTGAAATCTCTCTCAGTTGATGAATCAGCCTGCTCCATCAGACACCTGCGCTCCTTGACTCTGTGTTTACCAGTGCGCCTGTCTCCGAATAAACACTAGCTCAGACCAACAACCCTTGGGGTCAGGGGGACAGTGGTGAGGCTGAGTCAGCAGGATGGATGAGGTGAGGCCGAGGAGAGTGGGCGACCGCGGAGAAAAACCATCTGCACTTCCCAACTCAGGCAGACGACAAATTAATGTGGAAGTACTACAGAGCACACTTTTATAAACAGTGTGAAAGCGCAAGATGGTGCTCCATTATACTTAAAAAGTTCACGTTAAATATTAGTATTTTGTCAAGCATAAATGCATGACAAATTACAGTGTTGTTACTGCCACACAAGTTTAAAGGGTAGGAAAATGTTCAGAAACAAGCAACAAGCAAACAATTATTGCAGGTGTGATTTGTAGGCACTGTCAGAGCATAACATCTCTCTGAGAAAGTATTGGCAAAGTCATGATCAAACTCGCAAGGCAGAAAAAAACTTAGTAGCAGAGGAGGCTGACAGCTTGACATGGTTTGGAATAGGAGGAGCAAGCAGTCTTATTTTAGCAACAGGCAACCCAGCGCTTGACTATTTTAGCCTGTGTGTGCGTGTGTGTATGTGTGTGCACGACTGGAGGATTGTGTGCGTGTTTGTGTGTTATATTAAGATTCCTCTCTAATACTATTCACGAACTTGTGTCAAATCCAAAACATCCTGTGCGAACTTTATGCCTACGGGGCATCTAGCCTGGCTAACAGCTAGCTACCACCTAACAGGCTAAAAGACTTAGCTAGTAGCTTAGCCAAAAAAGCTAATTCATTCGTATCCGGTACGCAGAAGTTTTGCAAACGGAGCAAGTTAGATATGCATCGGTGATTTATACACTTCGCTCTGCCGCTGCTGCTCCTCTCAGGTTACCACCCAGCAGCTCCAGCTAGCCTAAGCCTAGCTTAGCACCCCTAGCCGTTACCGCTTGGTTAGCAGAAGCCAGCAGCCGCACCACAACCCTCTTACCCCGGCCCCGTCTCTCCCACCAGCTCTGCCACGGCCCTTACCATGTCTGCGGCGGTCTCAGCGGGGCAGGGGAGCACGATTTCACCGATGTCTGTGCACCTTAGCTTCACTGTGGTCTATCGAAACGCTCCTCTTGCCTCTTGTTGTTCTGTTGTTTGTTTGTTTGTTTTCTTTTTTCAACCCCCCGCGGAAGATGTTTTGCTCACCTCTCCCTCACTGAACCCAGCCCTGTCAGCGAAATTCACTTCCTCAACCGGGCTACAGGAAGGAGGCTGCGGGCAGAAAAACGGGCCCCCGGTTGTACGTCCGGGTCACTCCGGGCTTTTTCTGCAGCAGCCAATAGCGAAGGAGCAAGAAATGCATTGCCAAGTATGGAAAGAGAGGAGTGGTGCAGTGAATGCGCAGTCAGAGAAGGCAGTGGAAACACACCGGCACTGAGGGAGGCACACGAAATTCGACTGCAAACTGACAGAAATGTGACCAAAAAAACCCCACACAAAGCAAGCGCCCTCCGCTCCTTCCATAAACACGTCTTTTCATATCAGCAGCTGTGCAAATCTTGATAATACATTTATTTGATGTCGTTTCTTTTCAAGTGTCTATTTCTCGTTTTACACTTTCATATCCTCCAACATTTACTTTGCAGTAAGCGCAATTATCATCCTCTAATGAAATATTAATGATTTTTAAGATATTATTTTAAGTTACATTTGCTATTTTGAAATCTGTTATCCTCAAATATCCAAAATAAAAAAGAAACGAAAATCTCATACCATAGCAAAGAATATAGTATTCTATCATTTTATTGATTTATTTTTATTTTATTTAATACTGGCATTGTCCATAAATAATATGCTTCTATTTTCAACACCCCTTGGGTTTTAGATTTGTTGGTTATTGTACAGTTGAATGGAATATGAACGGCCCCTTACTTACACTATGGTGGTCTATGTGTATTGATGATCATTAAGGGTGTTGTTTGTGGATATGGTGACACCTGTGGTGACTGGTTGTTTATTAATGCTATTTTTTATTATTAGAACTGAATAGAATTAGTCCCCGCAATGTAAAAGGATGTCTGGAAATGCAGATCACAGTAATAATCAGCATCCAACTCCTTCACCCTCTCTTTAGTTTCCTGTTATGGTTTGCTGGGTTTGCTCCCCAGGGTGAGCTACCAATTTAGTGACATTCATTTCTGCAGTTCGATAGAGCTGCAAACTCATGACTTCGCAGGGTAAATGCATGACTTTAATACTTTTCAGGGAACAAAAGATTACAAGTCAGATTTTTATTATGCACAGTCTCTTGTGGGTAATTTTATTCAGTTGTAGGCTACTGTCACGGTTTGGCCTACATATGAGTGAAATCTTTCCTGTACACTTCAGGGTAGGGCACTTATAGTCTGTAAAGGAAAGGTCATTTCTCACCACCTCCGGTTGTCTGGGTGAATGTTTTTACTGTTACTATAGCTGCCATTTCTCAGGGGTTATCTAGCGTGAGGTGTGTCAGAAAAAAAGCATGGGCAAGGGAAGTACACAAATAAACTTCCATGTATTCATTTTTTTATAATTATTTACCTTATATTTATTATTCATAAGAGTTCATGACATTGTACAAATGTGCGTCCTCCCTTAAGTGATTCCTGGATTGTTTGTAATTGGGAAACCTGCCTGTAAACCCGACCAACGTCTGTATATTTTTGCATGTGTGTGGGCATCAGCCCCCTGACTTCCAGCATCTAGTCTGCTGGAATTTCATGATAAAAGGACAAATCCAGCTACAATCCTGAAAACGATCAGTGTGACTGGGAATGCATCGTGTTGTTTTTTTTGTTTTTTTTTAAACTACTCATATTTTCAGCTAGAAGATATGGTTTGGCTCAGTTTGCTTTGCCATAATATGCCACATCTAGATGATCTTCCAGCCAAAACATATCCAGTTAATCACACGATACTATTACTGCCTGTGCAACATTAAGTGGGAGCCCTGAGTTTCATGTTCAGTATCTTCTGTGCAACACTCGATGAGTGGCTGCATCGCTTCCTGTATGTACTATGCAAATAAGCGGCATGGACACGGCCAGCAGTGACAACTGGAAAAAAGGTGTAATATAAAGAGGAACGTCTGTCAGATGAAGTCGGATGTATTGGATGTGGCCCGCCAAAACTGCCAGCAAGCAAAGAGATCAAATATTATACTTTTAAATATCTAAAGGACTAGGCTACACTTTCAAATAAAACATCACAGTGATAAAAATGGTAAAGCAACGTAATTTGGAGGGAGGAAAACATATCATTTACATCCAGGGTGCGAATATGCTGCTTTCTAAACAGGAATGGGCAGTATAGATTATCGGCAACAAAATGTACTAGCAGTGATTGAAGGAGCGAGGTGGTGGGTGGGGTGTTCACGTTCAGTTTATGTTCCTCTCGCGATATTTCGCGGAGCTTCCCGGACAGCAGGAAACATGGCAGAAGAGCACGGACGGAAATGGGACCGCTGCCTTGCTGATACAGCCGTGAAAACAGGTCAATGTCCTTTCATGCATCTAATGTAACTATTCGGCGCTGTCGTTAGGCATTCGGCAGCCTCTTACACCTACTAAATAAACGGCGGTGCAGCTCAAGGCTGGAGGCGAGGTCATTTTCTGCGGGACAATTTTTGCGGGCAGCTGCAAACCTGCCCGTTGAATGGATACAACTACGTGTTTATTTCGGAAAGAAAGGTCTTATTAGTAGGGAGACTGCTTAGCCTTGGGATACAAGTTAGAGTCTGTGTGCTGATTAACAGACTCTACATATTGTGTGAAAGAGAGTCACTGGTGGGGTGTGAAGGGTGTGCGCTGCCGTAAAGTGTTATTCTGTCCACTGTCAGTCTAACACCGTTTTCCCTGGTTTCCAGGCTGTCTCATCTCTCTCCCCTCTCTACACCAACCACAGCCTAAATCAATATTTTATAATTAAACAGCATCAGGGAGCAAAACGGTCCCACTCTGGAGTTCATCATTTTCTGGCCCCTTAAAACGAAAGCCTGCCTCAAGGGGCTTTGCAAAGACAAACATACAAGCGGTGTGCAAAATACCAGAAACACTTTTTTTGGCTGAGACTGTCAGAACACACGAAGCTGCATAAATCTGAACGTGCCATTTACCCACGAAAAATTTGTTTATCTACACTAGCTTTAAAAAACAAACAAGCAAAAACACTAAATCTGTCAAGCTGTGCGTCACAGCCAACATCTGGTTTGGAGTATGGAGTATAGTCTCCGAGGCTTAAACCTCCCCAATACTGTATTTTAACAAGGCTCTCAAATGAGTTGTTTACATATATTTCTGTTTCTGCGATCAGATCGGATGAGCATCATGCAGTGAAGCTTGTCTTCTAAATAATATCTATTAACCAAGCAATTGATATTCTGCTAATTCACAATCACAAAGCCGTGAAAGTCTGTCAAAGTAAATGTGAATACATTATCGGCTAGGTTGATGCTTAAATGATTGATTGGTGAGAAATTTAGATGTGACAGATAATTTTCTGCATAACTTTACTGGTACACAGTTCCTGGGCATGTCTGGGTGGGTTACAGCATTGTTTTTTCCTGTCAGCACAAAAATGCAAAGACAGCTTGGGATTTATCCATTCTGAAAAAAAATTTTTTTTAGGAAAAATGTTGGACTCATAGTGTCATGGGGCAAATACCTTTAATTCAGTGTTGGTGATGGTCTACTTGTGACCAATGTTCCTGTTTGTTAAAGTATTTTTCCATTTTTGTTTTGTATACAATATTATGATTTCTGAGTCCTTTCCAGCTGCTACCATTAGCGTCAATCGCACTGGAAAGGGGAAACAACACACCAGCCTATACCCAAAAATAACTGATCCAAGAATTAGTGAACTGTACATTATTTAATCAAAATCATTCACCCAACGGCATTGGTAAGTGAGCACATTAGCATGGCGTTAAGTACACAAACATCCTACAACTCTGTTCAACAAATTAATTCTAAATTTAAAATGATATTATCAGATATTTTGCTAATTTGGCCAATTATCAGTGGGGAGAGAAGTAATAAGAGAAGAGAACAAACTGACCAGTATTACTACAAGTCTGTCACTTTTCCAACCACCTCACTCTGAAAACAGCAAACATGTAACATCATTTACTTTAATTACAAGTTAATATTCATACACTTCATGATAAAAGAACAACACACAGTACTAAAATGTTCCTGACAGACACGGTTAAATTAACCACCAAATGTGTTAAGTGAAAACATAAATAGGTATTTTTTCAAAGTCAGTAATATTAAAATTAATAGATGTTTGGTTTCCTTCAGTGGCTCTGACCCTCACTCAGCCACTCAGAGCTGATGAAACAACACTGTGTTACTATGCTGAGCAGATCACCGTGGGGTCTTTCAGCAGGGTGTTGTTTCAGATCGAGTTTATCTATGGTATTTGGTTCTGTTTTGGTCCAGCACTCAAATACTTAGGCTGGCAAACAGTCCGTCCCATAAGACACTAATGACATCAGTTTTGGCTCAGTAAAATATGTTTCTTGCTGGAAGGAAAAACATCTGCATTGTGGCATTTCTTTGAGCTCAGCGTAGCAACTTGCCAGTTGTGCCAATGTGTCTCTGGTAGCCAGAGAAACTCTGCAGCATATATTCTGCTTGGGGGGTTGTTTGAAAAGGTTTTTTGTTGATCCTAACTTTCTAAGATAATTCAGGAAAATAACTCTTGGCCTGTGTGATTATGTTAATGACTTCTGGCCTAGTTTATATTTAGTGCCACAGTTTTTGTGGTAAAACAGTTGCCTATCCTACAAAGGGTATACAGTGTGCACTTGTAAAGAAAGCTCGGGATTTTACACAGCAGCCATCTGGCCAGTGATAAAAGGGAGGAGACCATGAGAGAAGTCAAATCCAACCTCTTTTACTAAAGGGAACGAGAAACAGTTGCATGTGGATTGATGCTACAGAGGGAGACAATCAGCAACATCCTCTTCAGAATGAGAAAAAACATTGCTTATTGGAAACATGGTATGAAATATGAGGAACTAGTAAACAACACTAAAGTGAGACAGGCCAGTAATAATTGTAATACAGTTCACTACAGGCTCATTTGTTTCAGCTAATGTTGGTGTCATGGTATTGATGTTGAAAATGGCTGCATGCAACACTAAGTAAAATGCTCAGAACTTATGTTTGTTGTGTAAACATACTGATGGACCTTTTTAAATATTTGAATAAAGAAGCACTAATGGAACGAGCTGGAAATGGAAATTAAAGTAAATAAATTAAGTAATATTCACTCATAATATCATTTACTTTTGCAGGTCCACTTATAAAATAAGACTGAAAAAATCCTGTGTTTTGTATTTTTTCCAAAAACTGACCTTTTTTATGCAGCCTTGTCTTCACTGTTTCATCATCAGGAGTCACATAAAATTGACCCTCTGTTGACTGGTACGCATATGAGTGAGCTTAGTTTGTTGTTTTTTTTCGTTAGATCTACGCACTTCTGCACGCATATGTCTCCATTTATGTGCAGTGTATTAACAAGATGAAGAGTCCACAGCCATACAAGCAGCTCTGCGAGGCTGTAGTTTGGCGCAGTGGTGCTTTGAACTAAATGCTAATATCAGCATGCTAATATGCTCACAATAACAATACTAACATGCTGATGTTTATTAGGTTTAATTTTTACCATGTTCCCCTTCTGAGTATAAGCGCAATAGCATCCTAACATTTGCAAAAAATAGTCAGTTGTAAGTAGAGCTTCACAATTCAAACAAAAATATTTATATTAGCTCACAGTAATGACTGTCACCTAGTCATGGTATTTCTTCATTAAAGCTGAGCAAACCCTAAACAGTGGCCCCTCCAAACTCACAGTTCTACAAAGTAATGTGCTGTCACTATCGTTTTAAAAAATTCAGTGTTGAGCAACAAACATTTTCCAGAGTTATATGGTTCAGTAAATGACGATGATTGAAAATGATTGACTTATTGATGCCATTTGCAGAAAATAATTAAAATAATGAACATATAAATAACAATACAAGTAACCAGCTCTGGACTGCATTTGCTGACAGAATTTACTGCGTATTCTCAGGCCTGGGGGTTATACATTACATTCAACTCCAGCACAAATGTTTTTGTTATAATCCATCCCCCTTGGAGATGTCCAGACAAGGAGAGAGGACGCCAAAATGAGATGCTGATCTGCCCTCATATTTTGCCAATGCTTTTACTGTATTACTGTTAGTCGAAAATCAAGAGGTTTCAAAAATGCTCTGGCTGAAGAGCAAAGAAAGACTGAGGCTGTAACAGATGGAGGATCTTAATTAAATCTTTTCTTGACATGGATGCAGAGGACAATTGATTTTGTTGATCTGCACTCATAATGAGGATGTGCGGGAGCTTTTGTGGTCTTGTCTGACATTTGTAAGTTGTGTAATAGGGAACAGTTTCAAGGTTCTGGTTCAGGCAAATCGGTCATGCTGCATAGCTCTCTGAATCCAGTTATGAGTCGGAGGGGCCCAAATGGCTGTTTTTATGTGTTTTCTGTGCTGGCTGGCCTGCTGTTGGGTGTGGTGTGGCCTGCAGTGAGGTGAAGTTAAGCGCACAAACACATTCCTCTTCGAGATCTCGCTCTGGTCTGAGTGCTTCTATCAACTTAGCCAACTTTTTTACCACTAACTATCCTTTTACTCGACCACACTGTGTCAAGACATCCCTTACTTGCATATGTGTAAACTCTTTGACCTATCACCTCTCCTGCCCTCTGCCTCATGGACACTGTCCTGGCTCCTTTTAACTCAGTTCCCCCTCTCTTGCACCCCTTTTACTGTTTTCTTTCTTTCTTGGATGCTTGAGCTCTTGCTGCTTTTTCTCTCCCTCTCTTTTCCTAATGAGTAATGTCTGCTAACTTGTACTACTTACCAACTCTTGCATCAAACATAATAGCCCCCCCCCCCACAGACCTCATTACATTACAGCAGATTTACATCTATGCCAGCCAGTTTTCATACTGATTCTGAGGTGATCATGTTATCATGGTACCAAAGTCAGATCATTGAGATGTGTATTTTAATCAAGCTACTCATACTTTTTTCTTCCTCTTCGCAGCAACTGGCCTAGGTGTTGGCATTGTGTTCTCTGTCCTTTTCTTTAAACGTAAGTGGTCTTTATTAAGGTAGACTGGTAAAAGCTTTTTTTTGTAATTTCTTCTATTTACTTAAAATGTCATGTATGGCTTTTTATTTCTTTTAATTTTTTTTTCATTAAATCTCCCCTAGGTCGTACATGGCCTGTCTCATTGGGTTCAGGTGTGGGACTGGGCATGGGATACGCCAACTGCCAGCATGACTTCAGGTCACCATACCTGATTCATGGGCGCATGGTTAAGGTGAGCACAGAGGGTGAGATGAGTTGTTTGTTAGAGGTTTATGACACACTAAACCACCATGATACATGTTTTCTGTGTGTGTTAATCTTCAGGACCAGTAATGAAGGACTAAAGATGACGAGGATTTGCCAAGGAGCTACTCATCTGTTTTTGTGTTGTCCTTGTTATTTTGCTGCTCATTTCTGTCCTGGCATTAATGTCCAATGATAAACATGCTGTGTTTACCAAAAGGCGGTTAATGTATATTTAATAAAGTCATTATGGAAAACTCTCTGTCTTTCTCTCTCTGTTTTTCTGTTTGCATGTTTGAGAAGAATGAAATGTGGTTTGGGGGTGGGAGGTAATTTTGTGTGTTAATGAGCTGGGAGACTTGAACTCCTGCTGTTTTGGAATGAGGGCCAGGTTCAGCATCTGCAGTCCTGTTAGAGAGTGGGAGGATGAAAAGTTGCACAGATTGATGGAATAAAGAAAATACAGTTGGTTGAGGAATACTAATGTTGAAAGATACTTTAAAAGAAAAAGTTATGTTTGCATACATTTGTGTGACATGAACAACCAGTTTTCCTATTTACAGATTGAGTTTTCTTTGAATACCATGGATGAGTAGATTCCTTTCTGATTTCAAGACCGGAAAGCAAACCAGTCTGGTCTTCACATATGCTAGACCAAATACAGTACACCATGCTTTGTAGTCCTGTTTTTAGTTGCGTGAGTTGGACTAGAGTGTTTACAGTGACCGTGACTGTTCTTGTTGCTTGGAGTTTAAAAGCATGTCCTCATATCAGAAGTAATCTCTCACCTCCTGTGTATGCAGTGGCTGTCTGTCTGGTGTGATTGATCACTTATGTGTGGTTGCATCAGTCTGCTAGGAGAGAAGAGGGATTGTTTTTGTGAGCGTTGATCCAGCCCCCTGGTGAAGCAGAATCCATGGAATGCAGAGGAATGCCATTTCTGGACTGGAGTTCGTGTTATTACTAACAGGTGAGTTCTGCACTTTGCACGTCTGAACATAAAGCATGTTATACACTTTCACATCAAAGAAAACATGGCTGCATGCACACTCTCTCTATTACACACACTCATATTTCCCCCCTCCATCACGATAAGTTTTCTCAGCAACATAAGCACATACATTCCTGCACACAATAGAATTAAACTCATTCCAGTGTGTTCAAAGGCCTGTTTCTTCAACACTGGTGTACTGAGATGCATCAGACGCAGAGTAACCCTGTCAGAAATTAAGCCTTGTCTCTCATCCCCTGTCCATTAAAATATTTGTTTGCAAGTGAAGCGTGAAAAAGATAGGGGTGCTTATGGACTCAAGCCAGGCTGAACACCTGTGAGCAGGGGTGCACTGGTAGGATGAAGTGCAGGAATGGGATGTATGTGTGCGTGTGGGAGGGTGAGGGGGACTGGTCACACAGCTGAGGTGTAAAAGGACAGCCAAACCCATCGGCTATACCTGTCTGTGCCTGTCTGAAAAATTCTCCATGATGCATCATAGTTATTGGTCTAATAACACCACCCAATCCCATTTGTTCATCAGTATTGGTGAATCTCTGGCATGAAATATAAGACCAGACACGCCATGCGTAATGCGGCATGACTCCGGGCTGGAGCTGCTGCTGCTGTTGATGTTGATGTTACCTTAAAAAGCCAATGAGCCTGATGCTGCTAGAGGTGGAATTTAAATAAGCCGAAGTACTTGGTGAAGTACTTTACGTGAGGACAATCTTTAGGCACCTGTACTTAACATTTCATTTTGCGCAACTACTGTGTATAACTTTTACATGGAAATGTTGTACTCTTTGCCCCACTACAGCACATTCAAAGCTGCGGTTAATACTTTTTTGCTGGTAAAATTTTACATATGAATCACAACTCATGAAATATGACGCACCGCTGTCATTCAAACTACCCGTCAGCAGGCTGCATCCATGTGAAGTATGTAGGCTTGGCACCACAGAATGCACTCACAATCAGTGGTGAAGGAAGTATTCTGATATTTTTCTTAGGTACAAATAGCAATACCACACTCTGAAAATACTCAATTATAAGTTAAAGTTCTGCAGTGAAAATGTTCCTTTAAAGTATTCTGGCAAAATGTACAATAGGTATCAAAAGTAGAAATATGGCCCCTTTGAATGTTATACTATTATATATAAAATATCTTTACATTATTAATACTGATTATTTTTAACCAGCTATTATACATACTATGTATGTAAAATCACAATTTGTAAAGTAACAGGTAACTATAACTGTCAAATAAATGTAAGGGAGTAAAAAGTATAACACTCCCCCGGAAAATGCAGTGACGTCTAAAGTAAGATAAAAAAAGAAAATGCTCAAGTACAATTACCTACAATTTGTACTTAAGTATTTGAGTAGTTGTATTTAGTTACTTCATGCATGTGTATTGTATATTTTCCATTGAGGATCCGAATACTTCCTTCTCCATGGATTGCTACTTTAGGGTACTGTGAATTCTTTTGATCCAGAAAAGACACTGACATTTATCAGTAGCTGACTCGGGCATGATATTCCAAAGCCCAAAAGTTAGGTTTATTCCTCATATTCCTATTTAAATGATATTTAAACAGAGCCGACTCACAGGTCAGGAAACCCTCTTGCCTTTGAGCAACATTGTGCTCACGAGAGGCCTTATTTAGATCAAGCTGTCATGAGCACATGGTTAAGTAACCTGCTATTCATATTATTTTAACTTACTAAAGGTGCTTTTAATGTGCCTATTGAGAGAAATGAGGATCACAGCAGTGATTCACATCTGTTTTCCAGTTGTATTGCATTACTATACTGCTTTTTAAATGTTTCCGTTTAAAAATCTGAAAACATATGTTTGTAAAGCACTTCCATTTGTATCTGCAAAGTGAACACGACTGTACATATACCCTATTTGTGTAACCTTGTAACATTTGCATATTTGTCCAGTAAATCTGATCTGCGGTCTCGCCTCGCTCCTACTTAGGGAAACATTTGAAACCTTCCCAACACTTTCCCTCCCTCCCACGTTTTCTTTCGTCCAGAAACGGCACAGCAGGACCCCTGTCTGAGGGCTCAACCGCGCCTAACCTCTGCTTGAGAGTTTTACAACAAAAGACAATCAGTTGGAAAGTGTTTTTCATTGGACTTACAGGGGAATATAACACTGGACTGGCAGAGAACAAAGGGGAGGGACGGTCTGAGCTGATGGACTCGGAGATGAGATAGCGCTGGTAACCGAGCCCATCTCCCCATCCTTCCCCGTGGTCGGACGGACGGACGGTTCTGTTTCTTTCCGGATGATGTAACTGTTTTATGACAGCCTGAGTCGCTCACGACGTGCTCATACTTTCCCCGAATTATCGGAGCACGGTGGTATCAGACGGCAAGCCGCATCCTCCAGTTTTAGGAGCCCACGTCCAGGTTTTGGTGAAGGGGGCTCAGCTCAGCGGGACGTTGCGCAGTGCTCAACTGGCTGTTCCCCGGAGTCGGTGAGCGGCGGTAAGTGTCTCAGCCCCGATCGCTGTCGGGGCTCGTTACTCATAAAGTACTTCATTACTAGTTTGCAAAGTAACGTTTTTAGTGCTCTTGTTGGCTAATCACCATCAGCTGCTATCCAATATGTTACGGCACTTTCTTTCATCCTGGGATACTTTCCCTCCGGCAGTAAGCTAGCTGATGTTACACTTGTTAGAAAAAAAAAAAAAAAAAAATGACGGTTGCAACTTCTCCCACACCCGAAGTAACGTTAACTCGGGGAAAAATCAGAGAATTTGCCTGTGAAAAATCAGGGGAAACGTATGGGCCTAAACTATATGGCCAAAAAGAACTGGATACTGTGATTAATGAAAAAGAAAAGCCAGAAAAGGGAAGACTTCCTGGCATCTCTTTAGCATGTATCAGTGGTAAACTTAACTCGAGAGAACTAACTGACGTTAGCTGTTAGGGCACTGGAAACTGGCCACTCTATTCAAATTCAGTGGTCTCAATTATGAAAAATACCAAAATAACACATTTTTAGTCTACACATTTAATCGCTGCAATTATGTAAACTGTCCCAATAAGTTTTATGTTAGGAATTTTTTTAGTAATTTTAGTCTTGACATAGGCTGCTATTGTATTTGACACAGTAACTAAGTCGCTCCCGCACCCCGTTAACACTGCAACTGTTGGCAGGGTGCTCGGTCTGGAGAGCATGCTGCGTTTAAAGAAGGTAAACAGAGCCTACTAGTACAGTTTTCACCTTGGTGAAAAAAATCCAAGCCTGAACTGTTAAAGTCTCTCCAAAAAAAAAAACAACAAAAAAAACCCCCAAAACATTATGTGTATATATATATATATATATATATATATATATATATATATATATATAGAAAAAAATCAGATATATATTTGTCCAACCAAGTCCTTCCCCCTCACAGCAGTACACACCAGAAGCCCCTTAATGCTTTAAATCTTTAAATCTTCAGTATAGCCTTGGATGGCTCAAGGGATTCTCTGTAGATATGGTCAGGTTACTTGTGTCAGAGGCATATGGAAGTGCTGAAAAGTGTGTAAAGAAGTCAGCATGGGTGACCACTAGACATTTTGTTTTTTTTATAAGCAGCAGGAGAAAACGATTGAGTGGGTTGCAAATGACGAGACTGGTTGACGCATTTTTAAAGAAGAAGAGAGTGAAAGAGAGCACAGGAAATCCTTGGTATTGCAGTCAGGTGGTATGGAGAAGACATTTGTCTCCCTCCCCCCTGGTTATTGCCTCTTTTGGGACAATACGAACCCAGTATAATGTTGTTCTCTCTGCAGCCGGTGATTCAGATAATTAAGAAGTTGTCTCTTTTAATCATTCAAATGAGCCAAACCTAATAACTGGACAAAATATGAGGCACTTGGACCTCTGGGTTTCACGCTGCTAATCACCAGGAAGTTGTCAATCCACATCAGCAGGGATATGCAAAGTTCATACTTCATATTATCTGTAAAACCAGATGATATCCTGGCAGTGGACATTATAGGGCATGTAGAAACGTTGTCAGTGCTCTGTTGAGTGTGTGGTTTTGTCTTGAACAAGGTTAACAGAGTGGTAACATGCTGTGGTTTTCTGCCCCTTTAGGTGCAGTCATGTGGCAGAGGATCCAGATTTGCTGCGCACTGTTTGCACTGTATTCAGCGGCACCGCCTGCACACATCAACCGCCTGGCGCTGTTCCCTGACAAGAGCGCCTGGTGTGAAGCCAAGAACATCACACAGATAGTCGGGCACACGGGATGTCAGCCTCGCTCTATTCAAAACAGGTCAGGATGAAGGCCTTCTCTGTCTCTATCTCTCCCTCGGTCTGACAATCTCTCAGGGCAGCTGTAAAAAGGAATAATGCGGAAATGTCTAAATGTCAATAAGTTGCATTCTCAGTGATTCAGTTCAATTTGCAGGGCACATTAGGGTTTACACTGACGAAGTGCTGTGTCAATGCTGTACTTGGTACAGCAAAAATATCAAGGAACTTAACTTAAAGCACTGCACTACAGTGATTTTGCATGTTATAATCAGTTTAATGCGAAGATACTGTATATTTTAATTCATTACCAACATTACCACAATCCCAAACACACAACAGTATCATAGGTTTTTATATTTTGCTACCTTACAGGAAGCCCTTGGTTTCCACTAAACTCAGATAAGTCTTACTGTCCTGAAAGGTCTCTTAGGTCTGCTGGGTTAGGCCTTTTGTATGTTCCAGGTTAAGGTCAAGTGGGGACCGAGCTTTTGCTGTACTGACAACTGACACCTCGGCTTTGGACTTATCTTCCAGTTAGTATTCAGTGTGATGACACTGTCTCAGCTTTTAAATTCTGACTTAAAATTCATTTAATAGACTTGCCTTCTTGTCTGACAACTAGACTTACTTGTCTGCATAACACAGCTCTGTTGGGTTACTGCCACATTTTGTATTTTTTATGTTTTTTTAAAAAGTTGTTTATATGTTATCCATGATTTTATATGTAACTGTCTGTTATGCTATATTGTATTTTACTGTTGTTTTCATATCTGTCTTTGGATTTTTTATGCCGTCTCCCCGCACTGGAAAGCACTTAGTTCCCCTTGCTGGAAAAGTGCTGTACAAATAAAATTATTATCATCATTATTATTGAGTATGAAAAGCAACTTGCAGAGACATGACACTTGTATGAGATATCTAATCCACCCGTTACACTTGTGTGTGAACTCAATTTTAAAAAGTATTAAAAACAGGCTACTTACAGTACAGTATGCAGAACAGGTTTCACCTCTAATTTCCATATATACTGTCCTAAAATTAATGTAAACGGTGGCTGCCTGCACAGTTGGAAAATTGCATTCAAAAATCCCGATAATCATAGTTAAAAAAACTATGAACGGTCATCTGCATTTTTAATCAGCAGTTGACCGATGATTCACCTAACATTTATGACTAAGGAGTCTGCAATTTGTGATTGTGTATTTAGCCTGAAGCTACCAGGCATCCTCCGGCTCGGTGAATCAGTTCAGATTTCAGACTCTGTTTTTTTCCTGCAGCTCTTGCTTACACAGGCATGAGTGCTCCGGCCGTGCAGTTGAATGAAGAACACCGGGTATGTAGACACAATGAAAATAATGTACTCTCTCCTCCTTGTTGCAGAGCTTGTCTGGGCCAGTGTTTCAGTTACAGTGTCCCCAACACATTCCCACAGTCAACTGAGTCTCTGGTGCACTGTGACTCCTGCATGCCTGCCCAGACACAGTGGGAAGTGGTAAGAGTTATTGCACATTAGCTCATGTAGCAAGCACACACTAACACTGACTTGTCAAACTCACACACAAACCACAAGTTTCCAGCATGACAGATGGCAAACATGCACTGTTCACTACCAAATAAAAAGCAGAGGAAAGAAACATAACTGGAGGATTTTCAATAGATTTTTGTCACAATTTCTGTGGTTCTACATGAACTTAAGCCTGTATTATATTTACTTCTAAAGTTCATTGTCCTTTTTGGCCAGAAGCATTCAACTCTTGTGATAACAAAGGCTTTGTGGTGAGGTGTATGTAGTTTGGAAAGTTGCCAGGTGGGCAAGGCGGGTGGTACCACAGGTGAGGTCATCTCATGTTTCAGTGGAAGATATTGTATCTCTTGGCGTGCATAGCTGTTACCAGATTAATTAATTTTCTAGCTATTTTTCCGCATGAGAAAGACCAGAGAAAGTTCACAGTCTCACCTCTCTTCTAATTAGCTGGGAATGGATGTTTATGTCCCTGGTTATGATTGTTGTTGTAGGACTTTAAACAAAATTGAGTTTGAAACAAAACAAAGTCAGCTCTCAAGAAAGGGGATACTGCTCCATGCTGTTTTGGCCCTTGTGGTGGATCTTGATAAAACTGCTGAATGATCATTTTCAGTGGAAACAGTGAGGGGAAGTTGCGTGAGGTCTGGAGAGCCGACTGAGCTTGTGCAACACTGAGTTTTACGAGGGGTAGGGGGGCCGTTATAAATTATCCGTTTATTTTAAATTGTTTTTTTTCGAAGCATTTTTTAAATTCCATTTGTGCGTTCACCACAAACAGACAATGCAAATTGGTACAATACAAATACAATGTGAAAATACATCACTCTATAACAATAAGTAAGACTATGATGACAGGTTGACCAAAAACAAACACACATCAATCCATCCACATGCAGCAGAATGTACATATAAAAATAATATTTCCCTAGAAGGAGACATAGAAAAAAAATTTAAATTAATCACCAAATACACCAATACACCATAAGATAATGACTGAATACAAGAACATAATAACAGCATATAAATCACCAAATACAAATGAATAAGAGGTAAAAATGGGAGAAAAAAAATCCTCCCCTTACCAAGTTAAAATTAGATTACTATCAGTGTCACTCAATTATTTTATGTTCTCAGACCATTTACGGGCAATAGCAATAATAACAAAAAAACCCCAACATTCTCCGGTAGTACCTCTTATTTACATAGACACTTATTTAAAATAATTTTTTTTTTTTTTTTCAGAAAATGTTTTAATTTAACTTTGGAGAGAAAGGGGAGAATATATTTCTCTCATCTTTACTGTTTTTAATTTATTTCATGTACTTTATTTTATAGAGCAGGAAAAAATTGGTAAAGGATTCAGCACTAACTGTAACATCAACTTTTTTTGTTTTTTATCCCACAGGAAATTTTCAGTTTGCAGTCAAGCATTAAAAAAAAAAAGTCATAGGAATTCAGTGATGACAATGAACAGCAGCAGTCAATAGTCAAGGTCATTAAAAGCAATATAAAATATATATATTAAAAATATAATGATCAAAAATAGAATAATAATATTTTGATATAAAAAAAACAGCAGCAGATCAAGCCAGAAGTAGAAACACTACTATCATCCTGTGTTTAAAAAAATGGAAGATTGAGACCGAGGCCAAATAAATTCCATTTCCTGTTTGGATAAAGTGCAGGTATACACAAGGCAACGGAGAGTAAACATGGTTTGACAAAAAACCCAGGAGCCTATGACTTGTTACCTCTAGATGTGAAACAGAAGCACTCAACTCTGTCTGTGTGTGTGTGTTCATTTGTATTTATGTGCTGGCACAGGTGACTCTGGAGTGCCCCGGCAGTGAAGACTCTCCTCGAGTGGATAAGCTGGTGGAGAGGATCTTCCACTGTAGCTGCCAGTCCTGCAGTAAGGAAGGCGCCCAGGAGGGGGCGGTGATGCAGCTGTATCCAGCAGACAATGGCCTGGACACTCCGTCTTTATCTGACACCCTCAGTGGGGCTCAGTCTCACCTTCTGCCCCATTCAGACACACACTCTAATAAGCATGCTCACCCACAAACAGACCATCACACACTACCACATACATCAGATGGAGGGTAGGTTTGTCATCTGACTGACTCTTTCTGTCGCTTAGCTCATCTCTTCCGCCTTCTCTACTCTCCTCCACACTGCGTTGTTTGTACCAATCTGTAGTATTGTAAAGGCACTTTGAAAATAAGACCTCTGTTTGTGTTAAAAAGTTCCTCTGAAGGCACACACACGCTCACAAAGTCATGCTATTACACTATTGTATATAAACTCGTACAAACACACCGGCCTATGCACTCTTTTTGTTTGCTGATTAGCACATGCGTACGTGTGCATTTGTGCATCCAGACATGACTAGTCTGTTAATAAGATGTAGTCTCATTACTTTTAATCTGCTTTGAATGCAATAAATTCTGTTGTTGTGATAACTGCCTTTCTGTTGTGTGTATTTGCACAAGTGCTAGTTAGCTTTCTCGTTTTCTGTCACAGTTGAGTATCACAAGAAATGCATTTGGACACAGTTTTCTGGTGCTGAACCAAAGAAATACCATTAGCTGTCTTTCACTGTTTCTAAAAATAAAGCTGTGTCTTTATGATACTGTGGCTGCTCTGTGAATTTGGGCCATGACACATGTCATTGTTTTCTTTGATCAACAAAACTCCAGTCATGGACAAACATTTAGTAGATCATTTTGCCGCTTACTGGCGCACAGAAGAGCTGCATGATGGGACCAGACCCTGCTGTTTGTCACTTCATCGGCCTGAATCTGATAATGAGATGCTGTGACAGTTTTACCTAGTAACTTTCAATTGCTGATCTATTTTGTCTATGATTTGTCTACTTTAAAATAATACAGAATAAGTTCACATTTTTTCATGTCTATCTTGAAACAGTACTCCCAGGCCAGTATGTTAGCGTTACTGGTCACTGTAATTATTCCTGCTGTTCGTACTGGCAGTGATGTGATCCCTTCTTAGTGAGAATGCAAAGTAAGAGATGGGCGACAAATTCCACAGTCCTCATTACTGTACAAACACATTTTAAAGTTCAACTGAAGTCAATATCGAGTGGTTAAAAGTCTGTCAAGTCAAAGTACAAAATTATTAGTAATTTCTACAGATATGAGGTGTATGGTCATAAATGTAGAATTTATAAACTACAGATACTGTTTACTCGCTGACCTGCAGTGGAGCGACAGCAACAGAAAGAGGAAATTTCATACTAAAAAGAATGTAACTTTTGAAGCTATCCACTTGATTTGGCTGACACAGACTTTTGATTTGGGCCCCTATCTCGAAAAATTGCAGGATCTCTCTGCCGCCTTTGTGGAGAGGAAGGATTACAGCAACCAATAACTTTCAGTCAACAGAATTGTACTAAGATAGACTTTAACAATGTAAACCTATCCTTTGAAGTCCAATGTTGATTCAGAATTTAAAAAATGAACACTACAGAGGGCTAGAGGAAGAATGTAAGAGATTCAGTTATTTTAATTAAGTTTCAAAAATAGGACAATAGTTGGCACTAAAATGAATGTGGCCAATGTGTATTTTTTTTACAACAGGACTCTCACAATCAAACATTTATGTTGCTATCACTTCATTTTACGGCTCTGCAATTTCCTATTTATTTCCTAATAACTTCTACTAAGTTTTGTAGAAAGAGGTAAGTTTTATGGAAAATAGAAACAGTGTTCAATTGGTGTACGCCCAATTAGTTAATTCAGTTAACTGCTAATGTACGGCAGGCAGCTGGCCCAGATGGAATACTTGACCATCCTGCCAGTGCCACAGCACTCCTATGCTACAGTTCTGAATGACTTCCACCCAGTTGCACTCACTCCGATCATTGCAAAGTGCTTCAAGAGACCGGTTCTACCACATCTAAAATCATGTCTGTCCACTATTCTGGGTCCCCCCTCAGTTTGCCTACTGCACCAACAGGTCAACAGAGGGCGCCATCTCCACAGCACTAAACTCTTTCCTGACCCACCTGGACAGTCTCAACTCTTATGTCGAAAAGCTGTTCATTGACCTCAGCTCAGCATTCAAAGCTGATATCTAAGCTTAGCCATCTCAGAATGAGCAAATCCCTCTCCAACTGGACTTTGGTCTTTCTGACCAACAGATCCCAGTCTGTTGAGTTAAACAACCTTTCCTCCTCCACTCTCACCCTCAACATTGGTGTGCTACAAGGCTTTGTGCTGAGCTGTCTTCTGTACTCCCTCTTCACCCACAAAGGTGTTCCTGTACATGGTTCTAACACCATAATGTAGTTTGCAGACGACACCACGTTGGTAGTCCTGATCAGAGGGGACAACGAGACAAGGTCCAGCACCTGACCACGATGTGTGATGACAATAACCTGGCCCTTAACACCCAGAAGACCAAGGAGATCACTGCGGACTTCAATCGAGCCGTAGTGTAGCATGTATCAAGCTTCAAATTCCTTGGAGTCCAAATCTCAGATGGTCTCACCTGGTCGCTGAACTCCTCCATCCTGATCGTAAAAGTGCAACAGCATCTTTACTCCCTGCAGAGCCTTAAGAAAGCTCACCTGTGTCCCAAGATACTGATGGACTTTTACCGCAGTACCATTGAGAGCCTCCTCAGTGTGGCAGGGCAATTGTTCCGCATCAGACCGTAAAGCACCCCAGCAGGCGGTGATAACCTCCTCGCGGTTCACCGGCACCCAAATGCCCAACATTGAGAACATATATCATAAACGCTGCCTCGGCAGGCTAAAAAGGACTATCAAGGATGCATCCCACCCTAACCATGGACTTTTACTCTCCTCCCATCCGGCAGGCGTTACAGAAGCCTCCATGCTGACCATGCTTAACTCCAAACCACAGTGCTAAGCATTATTGCACTCATTACTGCCCTGTCTCAGTACTTTAATATTAGCACTGCTCATTCTTGCACAGGCTGAACCTCTAACATTGTTCAGATTACTATTATTTATATGGTACATACAACCCACTGTACATATTTTGTCTATATCATGCATACAACCCTTATACTGTATATACATTCCCCTTTCCAACTCTGTGCACTTCACCTCTATGTATAACACATATGCATAACATATTTAATATATTATGCAGAAGCCAGTTGCGCGGGGAACTGAAATATCAGCAAATTCTGGCAACAAACACCATCTGTAAAAAAAGCTGAGGATGAAAAGAGGATGGCTTCTACAACAGGATAATGTTCTTTTCCTTTTTTCATATTGTGAAACTTTCAAAGATGGAAATAAACAAGTAATTTTGCATAAAATATTAAAGAAATGTTTCATCTTTAACTTCATGTCTTTTGAAAATAAGGTAATCTTTTACTCACTAAACTAATCACAGAAACAGAAATTTTGACCAGGCCAAAATTTTTCACTGCACTGTACTGTAATTACTCAACGTTGTGACTGATGATAGCAGAGTTGTTGAAAATGTTGTGCCAAAGATAGGGCTGTTGAAATTATGACCTTGTTATCTGTAAATTGTTTAATATCATCCAAAAAAATCCCACTCAGATGCACTGGAAAGTTAAATGCTTAAGAACAATAGATCAATAGATAGATAGATCTTCTTTAACAGGGTTCATAGTTGGTGTTCATGTGCTACCCGTTGACCTGAAGTTACCATGGCAACATGCGGGATGCTGTCCAGTAAATGGATGCTGAGCGATCTCGTTCGTGGCCCGAGGCTGAGAATGACAGACTCAGAGGTGGCCACACAGAGCTTGATTGTCCCAAGAGTAAACAAAGGGAAGCTGTTCAGTTCATGCTCTGCTCGGTTAACCAAACTGAACTTCACACAATACAAATAGAGTGCAGTTATAAAAGAAACGCTGGAGGACTACTGAAGAGGTGATTGCCGAAAACACATTTGTGTGTGCTACATTAAGTTTAAAAAGTTCTCAGACGTCAGCAGATGTTACAGGGTCTACAAAGGTCTTACACCCTGTAACTTCCCTCCCAACTTCTCAAAACCAGACAACAAACCAAACGACAACATCTTCTCCCTCGGACTCTCCACAGCATCCCCTTCATCAGTCACTCCCTCATCTCTATCTCCAGACAATATCTTTTCCGCCATTTCTCGTCAGCTCTGCCCCATATCCTCCCATCTTTTTTCTCTTGTTCTGTGTAATTAAATTTGAACAGCCAACGGTTGACTGTCTGTCTGCGCTGCAAAACAAATCAATCATCCTCTTATCTCACAGCCACACAGCTGACAATGCCCTGAGATTAGTGAGAGGCAGACTGCAGAGGTAGAAACTCAGAGGGACATTTCTGACCACATCACAGTGTATTGTCATATATTAACTTGTTTATCGAGCAAGTTTTTTCCTTTAAACCTTCATGGTGCTCTGTTCTCAAGCGTATCATCTTTCACCTGATACAAAACACTCCTCATTTCTTTTCTTATAATACCTGTGTTCGGATTCAGTTTTAGGTGTACTGGGTGATCCTGATATAATTTTAACAGTGGGAGATGTACAGGGGTCCATTCTTTACAGTACGTGTGACCTCTATGACTTGAAGTACATCCTAATCTAACTTTCCTGTGGGTTTATCTGATTATCTGACTAAACTGGCACATATTTACTTGTAAACATAGGGAAAGGTCACTTACCTGGACACATAACAAGATGAACAGGTCTAGTTACGAGCAGCCTTCATAATAATTTAGCGTGACCTTTTTTACTCATTTTTCAAACAGAAAAAATGCTCCACATTAACAACATTGGGCCTGTTGTAAAATTAACCATTAACTAGCTATTATTGTTGAACAGTCACTTAATGCCAGGCTAAAAGGCAATTTTTCTGTTGCACCTCTGAAAACAGTCAACAATGAGGTCACAGTGTAACTGGAGTACATTTCTACATCACTGTGGAAAGGTGAGGAGAATTAAAACAAACAAACTTTTCACCTGCTGGTCTTTGACGGTTTAGGTGCCAGGTGCTAGAAAGTAATTCTACAATCATTAAGTGCATAATTAAGGACTTATCAAATAAAGCTTAAGGAAATAGCAGTACCATTTTCCAATATGGCACAGTTTTATTGGGGGTTTATGGGCTGTAACTAATGGCTCTCCGAACGGCATTTACTAATGCCTTGTATCAGTTGTAAAGCATTTTTAGGAACAACTTCTTGGTTGCCAGGTAGTGAAAAATCACTTTGGTGTGTTGGTGTTTACATTTTCATTTAGGTATAGTACACAGTGCAATTCTAAATGCTGGTAATCCATGTGTGCTAGTTGGTTTCTCATAGGCAGTTCAAGCCGCCAGGTGTCTGCTGTTTTCTGGGGCGGGAGAAGAACTCCGATGCAGCTCATTTCACATTGCACCGGACATTAGGTCAGGGTTAAAGAGTTGTGTCACAGGGCTCGACAGCCCTGATACCCACTGCACGGTCAAAACAATTCACTGGGTATTATACTCTACAGTAAATGCATCAATATTAGTCAGGGTTTTGTTTTTTTGTTTTTTTTTCAACAATTCATCAAGTCTGCAGTCGTAAATGTTTAATAGGTTCTTAGTAGATAGACTTTAGAACAGATTCTCTGCAGCCATTTCACAGAAGGCATGTGGTCTAATGGTCAACTGTAGTATTAGAGAACTATTGTTTTCCACAACCCAAAAGTTGTCTTATTAGTTATTGATGTTTATGTCTGTAACTGATGCATAAACCATTAGTAATATTATAAACCCTTTATAAAGGGTCATGTGCCCCCGGAAAATGTGCAGCAGTGACGTGTGACCCACCCCACACCCTAAAGGTGTTGTAGGGAGGGCGCGTGGAGACGCGTTCGTGTGTGTTCTGTTAAAAAAGAATTGAAACTAAAATATTTTTGAGTTAGAAAAAAACGCCGTTTATTGTTTATGTGTTTGTGCTTGTATGTTCGTGTGTTTGTTGACGTCGGGCACTGAACTGCCGCGTGAGCGCGCACCTAAAGGTAGTGCGCGCGGCCCGGGGTCTGTCGCTCCCGCAGACGCGCGGGGGGCTCCTCGCGGCAACATCACTGCAGCGGCGCGGGGTCCGACTCACAGGTGCTTCCCCTCGGCTGCAGTTCCTAGAAAGAAAACCAACAAGCAACTGCCTCTGTAAGTATTTAACGCTGTTCAGACACTAAGCGCTGCGGGTCGATCACTGGGAGAGGGATTCGACAAACGCACCCACGGGACCGACGGGATCTGTACCTGGAGGTAGGCAACGACACCGTCACTCAGAGGTTGTTGTTGTTCAAAGAGGCTCTGTTACAGCTTACATGGCGTGAATGTAGTTATTGTTCGTGACAGCGACGTTTAACAGTTTCCAGAGAGAAAAGGCAGAACAGCCGATTCCAAAATGAAATATTAACACATAACTATACAATATTTTAGCCACCAAAACTAAAAGAACAAGGTCTCTCATAAAAAGCGACGAGTTCATGATACAGAATAAATGCAAGTGTTCTGGGAGGACTAGAACTTGAGTCCAGTCCAGCTCCGGTGCTGATGCTGACCAGCTCTGATTTGTGTCTGCGACTCAGGTTGCTCGGGTTAAAAGGTTTCGGACAGATTCAGTTCAGAACGTTAATGTATTGACATACATTAACGTGCTTTAGTGACAAAGCCCTGATCGATGAGATCGACCGGAGGAGCGATGGGAAAACAGCTTAAGTGTTTGTGCGTGTGTGTGTCTGTCTGTAAAGTCAAAGCAGGTTATAGGTTCCTTATTAACATAGTCTGATGAGATACCAGCTGCCTGGTTGGAAAGAAGAAGAGGACAGTGTGGGGACAGGACTGTGTCTGCGCCTCGCTATTCCTTTTCAAGGTTTTAAATTTCAGCATACCTGCAAAAATGACATGCAACTTAAGCGTGCAGGGGAAAAGATACACAAAGATACACACAACAGGTGTTTTGGGGTGTGTGAGTCAATATGAAAGTGGTGACAAACCAGGAAATGGTCTGATTAAACATGCAAATATTTTTCAATAACTGTATTTTCTCTCAGTTTAATACATGTTTTCAATACAAAATTTAAATATGTGCAGAAGGCAGCACAGGATCACTTTGCACCTCACCTTTGTTAGATGTCTTTTGCATTCAGTAAATTAACACAATAAATCGAGGCATGTGTCAGTCATGCAGATAACCACCCTGCAGTCTGATTATGAGTCTGCTTTAAACCTTTCCTAAGCACATCTCGCTCTCTGTTTCAGGATGTGCGGTATGGATGTAGATCTGGAGGATAGCGGTTCAGGTGAGGAGGAAAAAGAGGATGAGTTTTGGATCGGGGAGGGGGTAAAGATGCTGCCTCCTCCCGTGGCCCACAGCGGCGGCAGTATGTGGGGCAGCCGCAGGGGCAGGTGTGGCTGCGTGGCCTTTGGGGCAGCTCTCATCCTCTGGAACCTGTGCGTCGTCCTAGCCAGCGCTCTGCTCCTGGCTGTGGTCTTCTCCGTGGTGCTGCTGCCTGCAATGCTGCTGCTCTACGCTGGTTTCCTCTGCCATTCAAAGGTCAGTTGTCAGTAGAAACATGGTCTTAACAGATATTTCTCTGTTGTTTAATCTCTCTGTAGCAAAGAGAAGCCGAGAGGAAAAGTTTGCTGTTAACCTAGTTGATAGTTGATCCACTGAACTGATTTGAGCTCCAAATTGCAGGTTGTAAAGTTGCATCTGAGCTACTACTAGTCAAAGGGGTTGAGATAGACAGAGATTCACTGGCGGAGGGTCAAGACAGGCATCCTTGTGGCCTAGTAGTCAAAGATGTATACCATATAACTGCAACGTCGCCAGTTCAATTCCAGTTCGGGATTTTTCCACATGTTTCCTGTCTGTCTCTTCTGTCAGTTGGGGGCCAGTGCATCTGTCAGTTGGTAATGGGTAAAATGCATTAAATTTTTTTTTTTTTTTAAGAACACATCAACTTCCAGTCTCTTCATCCAAGCGAAGCTGTAAAATAAATAGCTTCTTGGAGTCCTGGAGGAAACCATTGTTGTATGTGATCCTCATCTTTACGTCTCTTCATGTTTCCTGTCCCTGTCTACTGTCAACTAATGTACCCTCAATTGGTCATGGATGACTTTAGGTTTCCCTCTTCATCAGCATGGATGTTTTTATCTTGATGACTGTTGTGTGGGCTGTTAGGAAGCTACAGGTTTCTGCAGGAAGCTGACAGTATGGAAGAAATGTAAAGAACCTTTGTGCACCTGTTAAGGACCATTAAAGCTGCTATAATCAATATTTTTTTATAATAAACTGTAGTGATAAACAAACAGGACAGCAGATTGGTTTCGTTTTACACCCACAACTTTACTGTTTTGGTTCAGATGGTTTCAGCAAGAAAGCTCTGATAAACCCACTGTCCACTACCTGCTGAGCACCAAACAGCAGACAGACAAAGTTAGCAATTAGCTGGTGAGCGTAGTGGAGCATTTAGCACCTAAAGAGCCAGAATTTTCCCTCAGCAGTTGGTAGAGACCAAAAACTGAGCTAAAAGGTAAGTGATTATTGATCTTACAACCACCAGGCGGCCATGACACCAAATAAATACAAATATTGCCCTGTATCTGCTGGGATGTGTAAGTAGACAACTGGTTGCTAGCAGGTTTGCCATTTCAATTTAAAAGGTGATAATATGTCAGTGTTGTGTTTACAGCTTGTTTTCGCTGCCGCCCCAAAATCAGTTTCTTCAGGTTTCAGAGGATTGTGCTCTGCCCCAACACGACAGCATGCTAACAAATCATTCACAAGGCGGAATCTAAACTACTCCTTCCTTTAACATAACTATGTTTAGGCATGTAAGCCCATGTCATTTGTGGAGAATGGAAAGATCATCTGTTATTAAAACTGGTACCTGGAGTCTTTGAAGGAAGCAGGCAGCCTAAGGGAAAGTGTTCGTGGCGACATAAGTCCTACGTCTATTCCTGACACCTATCTCCACAAAATTGTTCGGGCTTATTCTTCATGTTTGTGCTTATTGCTTTTTACTTAGAAAAACAAGCCCATCCAAGAAGATGATGACTAAACTTAAATATTGAAGCTTGTCAGAAAGTGCAGCTCTATTTTGTGAGTCATGCTAGAGGCAGACAGATCGTCAGTAAAAGGTGGTGAGTCTAGGCGTCATGCCAACTCACACTGTGAAAATCTACAGCTGTGTCCTTGGCTCACCTGATAGGTCTTAACGTAACATGACAATGCAGAAAAATTAAGAACATACAAAGTGTGTGGGTGCAACCAGACTATAATCCTGATTAGGGCAGAGCAAATGTCAGTTCAGAGCTTAGAATTGCAGCCAATGTCATTCAGAGAGTTCTTCTTATATTGGCGACAGACTGAACATGGAGAGAGGGACCCACTGAGAAGTCAGGACTATCAGATTTGTTGTTGGCACCAGCTGTGCACAGATGAGCAACGCGGGGGAAAATGTACTCAGTGAAAGCAGTGTGTGCACTTGACAGAGGTGTGTCTCTGTGTGTGTGTGTTAAACACTACTGTTGCTAGGGTACATTTGTAGGAGGCGAGGTTCCTTTTGAAAAAGCTTACAATGGGAAATCGTTTGGCAAAAGGGCTTCAGATGCAACTAAATAATTTTGAGTATGTCTGAGTGTTTTTCTGAATTTGACTGAAAAAAGAGATAATGTGCTTTTCTTTATGTGAGGGAGTGTATGGGTGTGTGTGTGTGTGTGTGTGTGTGTGTGTGTGTGTGTGTGTGTGTGTGTGTGTGTGTGTGTGTGTGTATGTGTGTGTGTGCAACCCCATGGTATGCTCTTGTAAGGATGTCAGTGTGTACTTCTGGAGCTGCTATACGCACTCTGATCTCACCCCACGCGCTTTCTTTCCTTATCCATTCATTGTTGTCTCCTCTTTTTAGATCTTTTCTTCTCTCTTTCTCCTTCCCTCCCCCTGCCAACTCCCTCCCTCTCACTTGCCGTCACAGGTGATTGACAGCTCTGAGCCACTTCTTATCTGAACTGTAGAGGGAGACTGGAAGAAACTCTTTCACACCCCACTACCCACACGGTCCCACATCTGCACCCTGAGCATACGCAAACACACACATGCTGTACGCTAATCGTACCTCGCCTATTTGCTTTTCAACAGGAGAGAAACAACTCTTGCTGAAGCCAAAATTTCCATTACGTCCTCTTATGATCCCCCTGTGTTTGTCCTCGTAGGTCCTTGATGCCCCCTCCGCCATCTGCCGTTACCTTGACGACAACAGCTGCTCCGCCCTCATCATCCTGGGCTTTGTGATGATGTCGCCGCTGGTGGTCGTGGCGGCTGCAGTCTTCTGCGGGCTGTTCCGAAGGTTTCGACTCCTGCTTCTCATTCAGCCAATTACGCGTGCCTGGTACCGAGGGCGGCTGCTGGACTGGGTGGGCAGCATCCACGCCTGGGTCTAATTGAAACGGAGTAGGAGGTGCCGAGGGTCGACATAACAGTCAGTATGGATCAGAAAGTTAGATTAGTGTGATATCAAACAGAGAGGAACAGGGGGTAGAGAAATTATCAGGAAGACCTTAGAATATGATGCAGTTCGATACAATAGTCCTATAAAGAATCCTTTCTTTCTAAACAGGAGATCAGTTTTTGTCAGATAACTGTTGATTGAAATAGATGGTATGTTATTAAGCAATAGTTAAACATTCTGTTAAGGACTTTTATTTGCTTGATGAAAGTCTACAAAAAGCAGAGGGTTATCTTAGCTTAGCATAAAGACTGGAAATAGGTGGACACAGGTAGCCTGACTCTGTCCAAAGTTCGAAAATATGCCTAGCAGCTTTTCTTAAATTCACTATTTAACACCTGATATCTCATATGTTTAATCTTTACATAAACATAAATATAGCAACAACAAGTTGTGGTTTTTATGCGCAGGACTATTTCTCGGCTTGGAATCTACGCTTGAGTCTCTGCCTGGCAAACAACAGGACTCCACTTTTACACTTTGGTTTTTGTAGGGATTGAACAAACAATCATCTCTGAGCTTTAGAGGTACTGGTGGGTGGATTTTGTTACCTTTACACAGATCCAAACTAGAAGTTTCCCCTAGCTTCCAGTCTTTATGCTTAGCTAAACGAATTACCTCTTCTCTTTCACTTTATACGCAACTGAGAGTGGTATAGATCGTCTCATCTAACTCTCAGAAAGAACTCAAATAATCTTATATTCCAAAATGTTGAACTATTTCTTGTGGTGCTGCTGAATTGGACTGCATACTGAAAGGTGTCTCTTTTATTTTGTCTACCCCCTACACATGTTGGGTCATATTGTGATTTGTTACAAGTGCAAAATACAAGCCTGTGCATAAGTTCATTCTAGCAATTTTCCACCTGAGTCTTATTTGGCTTTGAAGAAGAAGCTGGCAAATTTTCTTTAACTTTCTTCATAGAGTGATGTCTTTGTACTTCAGCCTCACATGCACAAAGATTACAAAACATATTCTGCACTCTTTTTATTTGAGAGAACAAATAGCATCTTTGGACAGTCCAGAAAGAAAGTAACCACTTAAATCTTTATGGAAAGTGAAGGATAAATGTAGGCTCTTACAAAAATAAGTTTTAAAGAATTGACATTTGATTTTGATGATGTTATTATTTGAGGTGAGTAAAACATAAAAAAACTGGTTTATGATGGCAGAATTTAGTTAGATCTTGTGTATAAAACAAATATTTTTGTGATTTTGTATTGCCTGTTTGCTAACTATGTTGTCATAGTTACATGTGGAATATTCTCTGAAATGTATTGCTGTGAAGTTATTTGTGATTGCACATTAGAGGTCTAGCAAAGAGTCAGAACATAATAGCAAACATCATATTTGTTGATCTGTTTTGAGTTTAACTTGGTCCAGTACGTTGGGCTCAATTTCCTGGGGACTTCAAACACTCTTAAAAACAGGGTGAAAATTGTAAAATGTGTGGTAAAAAGTGGCATACGAGGACCTTAGTATTGTCTGTGAGGTGAATTAAATGGACAATGACGTTTGTACTCAAACAAGCTTGTCTGATTTAGCATCAAGCAGTCTTGTCTTGTGGGAGGGGAGACATATTTAATTTTAGTGGATCTTTTAAATTATATTGTGCCGTAAAAACACACTCTTCATTATAAAAACAGTCACAAGTTGACAGTATGACAAAGAAATGGCTGTCTCGTGGGAGCCAGGTGTTAAAGAAGGATTTGAATCATCAGACCAGGAGCTCATTCTGCTGCCTCTTTGCTTTCAGGTCACCTAAATTGGTCAGCGACACACGCAATGCACATCCTTTTATCAGTGTGTCCTCGCTCTGTAATTAAGTGTTCGGATTTCCGGTTTCATTTCTCAGAAGAAAGCCTTGAATCATATTTTATGAGCAGCAGTTATTACATGCCCCGTGCCATTGTTATTATATTGAAACGTATTTATTTTTTATTTGAATGTATTTATTAGTGTGTTCTGCCTGTTAATGTCCCAGTCTTATTATTTGTCCTCTATCGATTGTAAAATGTTTGTTTACAGTTAAGAATCCCTGTTCGTTCCAGTATGGAAAGATGTTCAGCAACACATTGCCATGTTCAGACCTTCCACCAATAAAAAGATGACCTTTTTTTCTCAGCGTGTCTCTTTTCTGCTGCGACCTGTTCCTTAAAGTTTGAAAGATTTGATGATTAGAGTCCATTGATTGATTACTTAACATTCAGCTTCATTCAACATCATACACAACATACTCAAAAAGAACAACAAAAGGGCTTCAATTATGACCTCAATTTCAAAACAAAACACTATGAGAAAGTCAACCCAAATGCTGATCCCTTCTCACCCTCCGTTTACCCTCTGTCCCATCTGCACAGTACAAAATTAGAGGAAATTAGTAGAAACTATTAGAAACTAAAGTTTAAAAAAATGTGGAAAAAATGTGACCATAGCACAAGGTGCTAAAAGCTGTCGCATACCAAAAGCTGACACTGTCTGGTCAGAATCTTGTTTACTTATACTTTGAGCAGATAGTTGGTTTTAATCAAAATGCCTTTTCAGACTGTTTTATTGAGGTAATATGGGCCAAATCCTAATGTCAACTTGCTAACAACCCCACAATTGCAATGCTAACATTATGATATTTAGCAGGTAAAACACCACATTCACCGTATTAGTTTAGTGTGGTAGCATGCCAACATTTCTTAATTAGTGGTAAACACAAATTCCAGCTGAAGCTGAGGGGAATACTACTAGTTTTATAGGTATTTGGTCCTGACCTAAAGTACTGGACAGGTAAAAGAACAAATAACATGTTGCAGACAAAAACAGTCTCACCACAAGGCCGACTCACTGGCTGTTATTGAGCTTTTGACTGTATGTCGATGATCAGCAGTAGATAGAGTTTGCCCAAAATTGAACTGTAGACATTAATTTTTACATTTTTCCTCAGCACTTTCAGGACTTCTTGTCCATATTGGCTTAAAAATTGAAAGAGAAAGTTCATTCTTGACCTTGACCGCCAACTCCATCTCCTGTGGAAGATAGTGATACAGACGAAAGCTCCAGATCAGCCAGTGAGTGGACCAAGGGGTCAGATATGAGTGAGTGACTTTATGTAAAATGTTGTTTCCAAGGCCAAGAATGAAATGTCAGTATTTTCATACGTTCGCTCTGCAATCTATCTTTGAACAAAGTTTCAAGCCACGTGTTGTCACGCACATCGGGGCTTCATCTGAGCTGATGTCTGCAGCAGAGTCAGGCAAGGTCAGTTCAATGAAACTGGGCAGATGAATCAGAAATCCTACTGGATGGTTCCAACATTTACCATCTAAACATACAGTGCGACTGGTCGGCATTGGCTGTCTCCTCATTGGTTGCCTTATACCACTAAACTAAGGTCCTCATCTGCATGTTTACTCTTTGCTGTGAGGAGCCTGAAATGTGGCTGAGCTTTATTTTGGAAACAAAGAAGAACCAAACTGGATTTATTTTTTAAGTTAAAAATAAAAAATGATCTTATAATGTGAGTCAATCACTCGTAACACTGTTCTCTGTTGTTAAGTGGTTGACAATTAGAATAGATGCATAATGCAGGGGAGGAAATTGCAGTACGCTGGACCAGACAATTCAGCAAGTGGTAGAGCAGGCAGTGGGTCAGTGGCACTGATGCCCTTTAAAACAACATTATAATTACGGCAATTTAAACTATAAACCATAAAAATGTAAAAACTATATTTTACAGTTTGTAAAATCCCTGTGTCGCTGCTTGAAAAGGCTTCAAATATACTTTTCATGAAATTCGCCAGTTCATCATTATTCATTCATCACACTGCAAAAACATCTTAAGAGTCGTTTAGTTTAATATTCAGCATTTGAGCCTTTTAATATTTCTACTTCTCACTGTGTTAGTTTCAAAAAACACACAACTAAATAACTCAGATCATAAGATTTTACAAAATTCATAAAACATGTTAAACTGTACTGACACCATGTGAGTGAATGTTTAAGTCAGCCCAATGGTGAATTTGTTGTTATTTTGGACACAGTGTTAGGTCTTAGTAATATAGTTATGTTAACCATTCAAATGGATTTATTTTCAGTGTAGTGTGATTGATTATCAGTAAACAAGACTAAGTTGTGCTTTGAGCTAAACGTTAACATTAGCATGCTAACATGGTCATAGTTACAATTCTAACATGCTGATGTTAAACAGATACAATGTTTATCATGTTCACCATCTTTGTTTAGCGTGTTAGTGCGCTACTATTTGCTATTTTGAACCAAATGCAAAGTGCAGCTGAGGCTGAGGGACATTCTGATAATGATGGCACTACATGAAAAGTTAAGGAATCAAAGTGATTACAAATCACCCTGAAGGCGGCGTGAATGTGGGTACAGTGTCATGACAATCCATCCGATAGTTCACGTCCTGTTAGCTTATTAATATACTGTATGACCCTGTATGTTTTGATGGAAGAGTCGATGTTTGACACATCTGACCCGACAATACGCCTCAATTTAGAAAATGTTATTAGAATAAGGCTAGCTTAATATGAATTAATTAATATTGGTCAGTTAAGGTATGTTAATCGGATATTTCGCACTTATTCCAAACTGTATGAACAATACAAAATCGTAATAACTACATTTGCAAAGGATTGGCAGTTAAGCCCCCTAAAAAAGTTACTTTTAGGTGGTTACAGCTTGCAAGGCTACATTGATGTCCTGTTAACATAGCTGGTTTTGACTGCACAGCTCCACAGATGTTCCAGCTACCAATTTAAACATTAGTAAAATCTATACGCTCTAAAATATAGACATTTCTGAAGTTTTAATGGTGTAACCGGATTTAGTAAATCATGAGTCTGAAAATAGCCAGTAATAGTAATAGCCACATAAAGTTAGGATTTAACTTTTGGATTTACGAATAGCTAACGCAACCAATTCCAGGTGAGGTTAGTGGGACTCTGACTTCTGGCAGTGGTTGAGCGTAAAATATGTAATGCTAAATATCAAATCTATCAAGTCCAAATACTTTTTTTCCCCTGTTAGTCTGATGTGCATGTAAACACCCTCAAATCAGAGGAGATTAATTGAGATATACATATGTTAACATATTAATTAGTGAGCTTTAGAGATGTATGTATAGGCAGATTTTAAAAATCTGGACAGAGCCAGGCTAGCTGTTTCCCCCTGCTTCCAGTCTTTTTGCTAAGCTAAGGTAATCGTCCTCTGGCTTTCACTCCATAATTACTACACAGACGTGTGTAATTGATCTTCTCTTTTAAATTTTGGTAAGAAAGTGTCAATAAATGTTGAGCTGGTCCTTTGAAGTTGCAAGTCAATACTATGACCTCATAGTCGAGCCAAAAAAGTAAAGCCCACATCACCGTCCTAATACATGCTGCCTGCATTGTAAGTGTCCTCATTGTTTCAATTCACAAATTATTGTAATCAGATGAAAATTTGTATTTGTAATTTGAAAATGTCAACAAGAAAAGTGGGTTTTCTGAATTTAATCCAAAGCAAACAAAGAAACATTGACAGTTACACAGTGTCAACAAATTAATCAGCAGGATTACAAAAAACACTATACTGATTTTATGAACCGACACATGAACACCAAACATGAGCTTCATCTGCAGCACCAGCAGGATTAGCCGATGATGATGTTAGCTGCCAGCAGTGGTGTGGGCTGCAGCAGTGTATGTGTTTTGGTAGATGCAGCAGTGAGTTCATTTGTGACCCTCCTCCATCTGTATCTTCAGGTCCTGCAATTTTCTTCTCAATTATGCTTCAACCTAAACACTACTACCAGTTAAACTATCATCGCCCATAATTAAAGAAGACGAAAATAAAAACGTTCCATTTTTCTGGGCTAAGCTGCTGAGGGTTAAAATATATTGCAAGTGGCTGCAGCGTGGACACTGTGCACTTCATTTAATCTGTCTCTGTGGCAGCAGGTCTTTGTGGCGTGTGCATTTAATGTGTTAAGAAGTGATGTCCTTGTTCGAAGTGTACAGTGTGTGCTTGCTGTGTGTTTCACTTCGATGTATGTGTGTGTTTGTTTTTGTGCCTACACTGTGTATGCAGTATAATACGATTATGTGTTGTTGGAACTGTACCCGGTTTGTGCCTCTTTTTATCGGCACAAGTGGCCAAGCAAATAACCACTGTGTTAGTAGAGAGAATTTCCCCGGCACGAACAAACATACAAATTCAGGTTCTTCATTTTCTCTGCACATCCTGTGGCGGCCAGCTGCTGGTGATAAAGCGCAGGAGTACAGAGGGATAATTACCAACAGGCAGTGAGGCGCGGCGCCTACAACAGGCTGCCAGAGGAGAAAACACCTCCAGGGCGGGGTGGGCGGTGTGGAGAGGTGAAGGCTTTTAATTGGCATAATGAACCTTATGTCACAAATTGTTGATTTATACACCCTCATTTATCCGCTGCCAGGTAGGACATATGGAAGTCCTCCAGAGCTCTGGAGGAGAAGTAGGTGGTGTCAAGGGCTGGAGGTCGAGCATGCAGCATTGGAGCCGAACTGACCAGCCAGCTGCCATCACCAACTAGATCGCCAAACACAGACTGTTTCCGTGCTCAGTGAACCAGGAAGAGGTTAAGTTTCTAGCAGGAGCAGGTCATAGTGTATGTTCGAGGTAGTACAGAAATTACTAATGATGTTAAGGACAAACAACAAGAAAAAAAAAATCAAATTCATTACATAAGACTCTACTTTTCTATTTTTCACAGCTTCTGAGTTTGTGCAGTATACAGGTAGGAGGTTACAGGACGGGGTTTTGTGTAATTTGGGAAATACACTCACATGCTTTCTTGCTGAGAGTTAGATGACAAGACTGTTATCACTGTCATTTCTGTATGGTAAATATGAAGTTATTGCCAAGCGAAGGTTATCTTAGCTTAACTTAAAGAATGGAAACGGGGGAAACACCTAGCCTGGCTTTGTCCGACGGTAACAAAGTACGCCCGCTAGCACCTCTAAAGCTCACTTATTAACATTTCCATATCCCAGTTCTTTTTGCAGATGAAAAACAAGATATAATGTGTTAAGTTAATGCGTTAGAGATGCTGGAAGGTGCAAGGCTGCATTACCATGATTCCCTAGAGTCTCATGAGCCCCAAAGGACTCCAGGTTCATTGTGTGGCTGTTGGTTTGTGTTAAAATAATTTATTGATAATTATAAACTAAAGATGAGCCTCAATTGCCCTTGTTGGTGCATTATCTGTAGGTACTTTTTTTTTAAATTACAGCTCTTGATTGATTTGTGATTTCGTAGTTTTGTTTTTCTGTGATAATCTTCTTGCTAACCATGCTTGTCATTGTACTAGCTGTCTGAGGCTAATGTGCTAGTAACAGTAGCTTATTCAACACCGTAAATGTTGACTTAAGCTACAGTTGGGATAACTGTTGTTCTGTATTTTACTCTTTTTAATTTTCCTCTTGTGTACTTCATGTGTATGATTACCAGATTAATTACTGTGTTGTACATCCTATGACAACTTAAGATTGATCTTTCACTGGTGTTACTGAAGCACAATGTACCTACTTTGCCAGCTTATCTGTACTTTAACTCATTTTAACAACACCTTTGGTCTAAGTCATGTTTTTGGAATCTCGTCCTTTTCTGATTTGTAGTCACTATCATTGACTTTGCTGTCAGATACTGTTTTCACAGCTTCACAACTGCTTCCACTAAAAAAACCTGAAAGGCAATTGACTGTCCTCAACCTTCACTGGAAGTGTATTCATTTCAAGTTTATTGTCATATACTTGATGACAATGCAATCATCATTACCAGTCATGTAAATTGGTCCCAGAGTTAACTCAGCTCTACACATTAAGTAAAAATAATTGCATAGTAAGTGTTTAAAATAAACATTATTTAAATAGTAATTATAAAAGTCTGAAGCACAACGAATTAGTGTAGTATAAATAATAGAAGAAGTATTTACCTAACAAAAATTAAATTTAATGAAAGAAATAATAAGAGTGATAGAAATTAAATTGATTAGTGTAACACTGCAAACAGTAGTTTTGGATGGCTGGGGTCAGAGAGGATCCACCGTGCCTTCCTCCTGCAGCGCTGGCTGGCGAGGTCCTGGCATCAGACTCGCTGCGTAGCTGTGCACCCACGTGCATACTTAGGGCAGAAGATACCTTTAATCTTTCAGTTGATATTATGATGACATGGTGCATAATCTCAAATAAACTGACATTTAATCAACTTATAACCAAACAAAGTTGTGGAACGTAAAGGGCTGGAAAAGGGGCCCAGAGCTCACGTTTTGCCCCAGATGCGAAGCCAACAGTTTTGTTTTATTTTTTCTACAATGGTACCAGCATGAGGTCGACACTTTTTGGTTTAATGAAATGTCTCGACAACTGTTAAATGGATATTCATGAAATTGGAGACAGACATTCGTGTCCCCCTCAGGATAAAAGTTTTTTTTTTTTTTTTTTAGGTTACAGAGATAATCACGGCTAATCATGCTCCGTGCTAAGAATCAGTGTATTCTGTATCACAAAATGTGCTCACAATCAAAGGCAATCAAGAGAGAGTATTCACAGCGCCAGCTGGTGTAATATCCCTCGTGTTTCCTTCTGGAGCTCTGTCTGCTGTGTGAAGCTGGGACTGGCTGCAGAAAATACAAATATGGCCTTTTAAAAAGGAAGAAGCTTTAACATTTTAAATGTCTAGTATGTAATGATAAAACAATCAGAGGTAATAAAAACAACACAAGACGAATGTGATTTCCTGCCATCATAATGATGTTTGACTCATCTGTCCACTCTCCCTCTCTCTCTCTTTGTCTCTTTCTCTTCTGCTTTCTGAAGCACTCTTGTGAAAACGAATCTGTCCTATGAGCTATTTACATCAGGCTTTCTCAATCCATTTTCCACTCTTGTACCGCCCCCCCCCCATCTCTCTCTCACACACGCACTCAGGCTATTCGCTCTCGCTTTACTGCAATAGAAAATTACAGCTCTCCTAGTATTTACCAACCCATCTGCCATTTCTATAATCTCTCTTTCTATACCTCCCTGTCCTCCACATACTGGCTTTTTGATTCTCATATTCTTACTTGAAGAAGAAATGTTGTTTCATTGTTGTCCCATGTGCAGATTTGTTTCTTTCACTCACACTATAATCTCATTCTTTCCAAATTCTTCTCACTTTCTTCCTTTCCTTTTTTTTTTAACTGCTGCAGGTTTTTAGCCATGGTAGCCGTGTGACTCTGGGTATGGCAACGTCGGTATGTTGGTTGTTTTGTCCGCCCGTTTGATTCTGACTGAAATATCTCAACAAGTATTAGATCAACTGGCATGAAAGTTTGTACAGATATTCATGGTCCCTAGAGGATGAATCATACTGACTTTTGTGATTCCCACTAGTTGGTCAAAATTTGAATATAGCCAGTGAAAAATCTCAATCTCTGCCAGATGGATAGGCATAAAATCTTATACATAGATTCATGGTTCCCAAACGATATATCCTAATAACTTTGGTGATCCCCTGACTTCTCCTCTAGTGACACCATGAAGTTAACATTTGTGGTTCAGTGAAATGTTTCAAGAATTATTGGATGGATTACCATGAAATTCATGTCCATTTCAGGATGGATTCTAATCACTTTAGTGGGCCCTTCATTTTTCATCTAGTACCGTCTTCAGGTCAAAAATTTGACTTAGTCCAAAACATTGGTTAAAATGCTTTTATGTTTATTTGTGTTAATTAGCAAACGAAAGCATGGTTTGAATGTTCTTTCTTTTTACACAATTATTTCTGTCACTTTCAGAGTGTGACACTATGAATGTCTTCCAGGCGAGACTGTCTGAAAATGTGCGCAGTTATCCCCATATTTAAACGATGATTGTGTTTTGCTAGTCTCTGTGAGGACAAGCTTTTCACTACACCTGTGAGTGCAGTTGTTCAGAACAGCTATAAACAGTTTTGCCTTCTGACAAGCACACTGTATGAAGTAGTTATTTTCGAGCATACCCTGACCTCAAGTCTTGTTTACATGTCTTTGATAGTTTAATTTTCCCACCATGCCAGTCAGACAACCACTGCACTGCTGTCTCGGATTTTTCCAACTTAACCTGTGAACAAAATAGTGTAAGGCCCTGTGTCAGCCATGCTGATTCTCTCATTACCCCCAACCTAGGAGAAGAAGATAGCTCCCACTATTATATGTCATCTTTCCCCTCTTCTCCAGCTCTCATTCTTTTCAGTTTTATGGCTTAATACTTTGAGTCTTTACCAAGTACTCCCCCCTCATCTTTACTGTTTTCTGAAATTTAAAATCCATTTTCTTTTGTTCCACTTTTGTCTCATTACAGCTTATTCCCCATCTCCTGTGGCTGCAGGATGAAAAGAGGAATCAATGAAGGCTTTTCATGAACACTAATTCCCTCCTCTGCAAGAGACCTGCAGCAGTCAGGAGGGAATTATATTTGCACCTCATAGGGTCACTGAAGCCATAACACACATATCACATATCACAGAGATGGAAAATCATCTCTCTGCTATAAGTGTGATCAAAAATGAACAGACTTGTGGGTAATCACTACATGAGAGCAATGTAGAGCAAATATGGATAATCTGCTCCTTTACACTCAGTATGTTTTAACTCAGCTGAAACAAGCAATGATTTGTGATTATCAGTTAGTCGAATTCCTCAGGTAGTCATCAGTAATCTGCTAATTTCACTTGTGAGGTCATTTACCACGTTCAATAGATAAAATCTTAAAATGTTTTAATGCTTTTACACAGTTCCTTTGACACATTTTTGGTGTGGGCTTTTTATGTCTTCTGCACTGAAACAGGTGAGGAGAAGTGAAATGCAAATTGTGCTTTCCTGGAGTTTTCCCTCTCCTGAGGTAAAGACTCGTGATGTTCATCTAGATAACTGATCTAGTTAGACCCACCTCATGAATCTTAATACTGGTGAGGAGATACCCTGTTATTGGTGTGATCAGGTAACCATAATAATATCACCCATCCCAAGTGTTGCTGTACAGTGGCAATTTGCCACAGAAGATTAGATTAAGTCAATTTAATGATTAGCTCATTAAATAAGGATTAAATGTTAAATCTTGCAATTAGATGAAAACGGGAGCTGGAGTAGATGCTGGTGTCTGAAATCACTCACATAGTCCACTATATAGCATGTTTACCAATTGATGGTGTGTTTTACCCTACATAGCGGACACAAATGATCTCACAATGCAACATAAAACAGACAGTAAGGATGTAAATTTAGATTACTACAGGACGTGAGTACTGACGGGATTAGTGTTGAAAACCGACACACAATACAGTCCTATATATAGGAATCCCTGTGTAGTTTATAGTGAATCATTGGACAATTTCAAACACAACCTATAGACACATTACCGATGCAGGCAGATTGGTGCTGGGGAAGGTAATGTCAGTCGGTCCAACACGGTCCAACACTCTGGTCCTGACTGAAATAACTAAAAAAACTCTGGTTTTTGAGACCTACCATCATACACTAGACAGACAGGATGGATTACCATGACATTTTGTAAAAACATACATGGTCCCTAGAGGATGACAACTACTGGATGTCTTGCTGTTCATTACTTTGATCTCCTGACTTCTCATCGAGAGCCATCATCCGGTCAAAACTTTAATTTGCAACATCCTGCAAAACTCAATCTGACAATCCTGTCAGGCTCAACTGTACTTCTTGTTTAGGGCTAATGAGCAAATGTTAGCACGCTAACATGCTAAACCAACAAAGTGAACATGGTAAACACTATACATGCTAAACATCAACATGCTAGCATTATCATTGTGCGCATGTTAGCCTGCTGATGTTAGCATTTAGCTCTAAGCACCACTGTGCCTAAGTAGCATGGCTGCTAGCATGGCTGGAGACTCTTAATCTTGTTTACATAGAAATGGTGAACTTGCCATTTTTGTGCATCTAAATGTCATAATGAGTTTTTATGACCAGTGTGGCTAAGTAGCTTAGTAGCTAAGTAGTATGATTTAGAGATAGTCTCTAATAGTCTCTAATGATTTGAGTATTTTCAGCAAAAAAATAGCATCTATTTATGATTATAATTATAAATATTTATATTAAATGATAAAAAACACACATTTTATGGGTCAGTTGGACCCACTTAAGGAAGACTGTAGGTTCCAATGGCTTATGCATCGGATGGTTAATAACACACAAATTGAAGCTGAATACCAGCTCTTATCAGCTGTTAATGAAAACTCTGTGTCATTTGAAAAGGTTATTATGAATCTTGCAGGAAGTCAGCTATTGAAAACTTTCATATTCGTTGCTAAAAGGTAGAAAATTATTTTAAAAAAATAAGTATTTTTATTCTTATACGAGCACCATGTCTCTGCCCTGCCAGGTTTTGTAAATTGTAGTCAAATTTCCATAACGTTTTCCATTTCTAGACCAGCCCAGACAAGGAAAACACTACCTTTCAGTGAAGGAAAGGCCATATATTCACAAAATATACCCTCTCCTCCAGCAGTGCGTCCAGATAAGATGTTTGTATAACACAGAGGCAGCCACTAATGGTACATGCAGAGAAAAGCTGTACAGACAAAGATAACAGATGAGAAACACAAAAATGTAGAGCGACAGTGCGCAACATTAAATTCAAATGGAAAAAGATCTAAAAACACATCCATTCATAATCATATGAATACAAAAAGTCAAATAAAGAGAATCCTAAGGCCTGCCCTTGTAGCATGAAACTCTTTTTTTATAACTTCAAGCAGTGTTACCCGTCGCTGTGGACTAATTTTGACATTTGGTTAAACTTTGCAAAGGCTCAAAAGGATGTCTTAGAGCACGGTGAGGTAGCACACCACGGCCAAGGTTTGCCATTCATTGGGTGGGCAGTGCTGGAAGACTAAATGCATGTGTGCCACTCGTGCACCTTATGGAGCAGATTTGTTTTCATCTTATCAAGTGTTAACAATCCACACCTGCTCTCAGAGATGTGCATGTGAATTCACTACACAGTGCCCCCAGGTTTTTTTTTTAATGCTCATTTTTTTTCCTCTGCTGCTCAAACAGATCACATAGATCTCTTGTTGTCACGTTGTTGTGAGGATGTTTCACTGTAAGCTCTCTGATTTCTTTCTTGGCCTAAAGAGCTACAGTGGGGGGGGGCGCGACTGACATATTTTTTTTCCGGTGTGGATGTGAGTGTTTTTTCTTCCCCCATAGTACTCTAAATTTAATAAATGCAACTTTAAGTACAGGACCTCAATATGTGTTTGACCTATGTAAATAATAGCACATTAGCTGAGAAAAATTGAGCTTCGCCTGGCTCCATCAAAGAGTCCACATGCACAAACAGTGAAGATCTCAGCTCTCAATGTTCTCAAACATTACATGGTGATGTAGATATTATTATTTAAAAAAATTATTTAAAAAATTACAAATTTATTTTTTAACATTTACTGAGTGAATTTAGATATGTTTTGTAAGCTTCTTTTGCACCAGGTTGCAAGTAGGGATTTTGAAAAAAAAAATCAACTTTTTTCACTTTGTTTTGTTTTGAATTTTGTGTATTTTCAGACCTGCAGATAGAGGCAGTTTACTCTCAGTTCACATCAAACTTAACTTCGACAAGACACATAAAGATGTTTCATTTGTGTTCCTGTTACGGAAAGGTTTGTTTTATAGGTTCTAGCTTCTATGTGCATTTTTCTGTCATCTCTTCACTGTTTATGTGACCTAGTGAAAAGTCAAGGGTGGAACTATTTCCACTTCACAGTTCACAGTGTTTCGTAGATGGCTTTCTGTGAAACCAGTTTTTATCAGCTGTGAAGATGCGTTATGTATCCCTTAATTTTCATCTTGTTTATGTTTCTTTACGCTGCACAGAAGGCAACAGCTGTTGTAGATGTGGTGGCAGATGAGAGCAGGCAGATCCACAGCTCTCAGAGGAGGTAAGGAAGTTCATAACTATTATCATCCTGCTCCCGCGACTCTTTCTTCATCTCCGTGGTCAGGTCGATTAGCTTGCTTAATCAGTTTGGTGGATGATTTTACTCAAAGTGCTGCGGGTAAACCGTGCGTATACAGTGTCACACAGAGACACAAACCTTTTAGTGCCAGAGTTGCTGTAGACCTGAGACTGGACAGCTGACGTGGACTTGTCTCCATTCAGAGAGAATTGTCAGATTTGTGACTCAGTTGTATCCTGGTTAAATTTTGCAGCAATAACATTAAATTAAAGTATTTAAATAAACATTAAAGTACAGATGGCAGAGTTTGTACTTATACACCTTGTGTGTTTATTAGTCCCATAAACCGCTGAGTCTAAAAATGACTGAACAGGATAAAACAAGGATTTTTTTTTTCAAAGCATTCAAGATCATCATCGATGCCTTTTACTCCGAAATTTAAAGCAGGAATTATAAGAAATTGTTTGTATAGGAACAATAAAAATTGCTGTATTTAATAGAAGTCTCAGCAAAATTCAGTCAAGATAGTTGGTCTCAGTTATATGCAAATACTATTAACACAGCTTTGAAAGTAAGAATGATTACATGTTTTTCCATTGTAATGTTCAGCATTCAGACAACTGAAAAACCTGCATCGTGACCGATGACCGGAAATTTGCTTATGAAGACTTGAGACTTGTCTTGGACTCATCTTTATGGGCTTGACTTGAGACTCTGAGAGAGTAGCCTGAAAGACGTAAAACCTCGTTCTAGTTAGTACAATGCTGAATTCAGCCCAGGACTATGATTTATTCTTCAGAATGATCTCTCTCAGTGATTCATGGTTTCTTCTGAGCATTAGCAAACAACAGAAAAAACAACTGAGTTTCTCTCTATCACCAGTGTTGCAGTCTGCGACGCTCGGGCTGCCACCAGCAAGAAAGATGAAGCGCCCCCGTGGAGGTATCGACTCTTCGGTCGACCTTTGGTACGTTTGACAGCATCGTGGCTTCATATTATAAAAATTATATTTGAACTTGTAAGTTGCAAATGTCAGCAATGGTATTTGACATTGTTTATGTCTTATTAATGTTTTTTTGGTTCCTACCCAACAGACTAAAGAATATCATCCTAAAAAGGAGAAGCAAAGGTAAGGACACTCCTCCTGACTACATGTCTTTAATCCTTCAGCCCTTTTTGTTCGTTGGCACATTAAGTGCCTTAGAGAATTTCAGGGTCTTCATTTGGGAATTAAAACTTTCTTCCTGCTAGTGTTAATACAACATTGTTTTTGCTCTTTACTATTCTGTGTCTGGAAACTGATTTATCTCTTTAAGTGTTCTCTCCGGCTAAACATTGATTCCACAGTGAGATAACAAACTGTTTGTCTTTGTCAACAGCGTCTCAACCTCAGATAGCGAAGCCTCAAAGAAAAAGGCTAAGAAGCCATGGTGGTGGTGTTTTTCCAACGTACGTATGTTTGAGTGCAGCACTAATTGTGAACCAGGTATTCATTTTTTGGTGAGCATGTCTTTGCATAATTTAACCAGAGAATTTCTTTACTCCAACAGAATAGATGTCGGGTTTCACAGGCCCCTGAAGAAGAGAGCCCGAAGGAGAAGTGCCCCTCCAACCCTCACCAAGCCCTGCCCAAAAAGCAGGAAGAAGTTGCCGTGTCGCCCAGCAAGAGCCTCAGGCATCAGCATGTCACGTGTCTCGGGTGAGTACATCTACATATACGTACATTTACAAATATAAGAAACAAGGCCGTAGAGATATGAAGTAAAAAGCTACAGGGAGAAAATGAGCTCCAGTTTGTGAACTTGTAATTGAAGAATTGATTATATTGATGTGTGTTTGACTATTTACATTTATGTGTCAGGTTCCCCAACCCAGTAGAGATCTGCTATATGAACTCCTGCTTGCAGAGCCTCCTGACACTAGAGGACTTTGTCAGAGACATCAGCAATCAGGAGCAGGTTTGGAATCTGACCACTGAGGCAGAACTCATCAGGTACAGCACCCCTCAGACACAAGCACTCCTTTTATCCTCAAGTTGTATCCTGAACACCAAAAAGTTTAATGTCATAGATAAAGCCTCTGACCCCCCGCCTCCAGATCATTTATGGACATCCGAGGGTCTCACTTCTCCAGCAATGCTCTTCATAAAACCCACCTTCTTTTTGCATTCAAGAAGGCGGTCTCCCTGTGGGTTCCAGAGTTTCAGGATCTCTACCAGAAAGTGAGTAAGCAGGTTTTACAGTTTGTTGTTTCACCACTTCCTGATAGTTTCTCCTCTGTGTTTAAACCTCTCTGTACAACTGTGTGTGTGTATCTACAGGATGCTCATGAGTTCCTCACATCTGTGCTGGAACAGATGAGGTGTTTGGCCCCAGAGTTGCGGGAGCTGGCTGCCAGCATGAACAGGACCTACAGCTGTCCGGTGGAGGATCACTTGGCATTCAAAATGCAAAACACCAGGTTGTGCAAGAGGTAAAACTACACATTTACACATATCACACTTACATTCATAGAGTATGTCTGCCACAGAATGTCAAGGAAGGTTAAATATTTCCATTGCCGACCACTACCTGAATTGTTGAACCATCCACAGTAGGCCTCATCATGACTTCCGCAGCTGTGTTATAACTGTATTGTCTGTCCAATGTGTAGGTGTGGTGCAGGATCCACCAGAGAGGAAGGTTTTACAAACCTATCCCTGGACCTGAGACCTGGAGGTGGAACAGTTGAACAGTTCCTCCAAGATTACTTGATGGTAAGAAACACCTCTCTTCATTCATTCACATTAGATCCCACTGATACAATGTGATGATGCGATGTAGAAAACACTGACACATTTCAATCACACTATACTATTTGTGTTGATATGGATATGTAGTTGTTTGTGGTTGTGTATGTAAATCCAGTACAGAAGTGAAAGCATACGTTGGTCTTGTGCTGTTCCGCAGGAGACAGAGTTGGAGTATAACTGCGAGTGCGGTGCTGCCACGTCAGGCCAGCGCTTATCATTTGTCACCCTGCCCAGGTGAGTGACGTCAAATCCATCACACATGACCAAACCCCTGACCATAGTGCTCAGTGATGACACTGGTTCACCCAGTGGCATCAAACTGGGCTCCACTGACTCTATGGAGTAATTCCGAAGTGTTTAACATTTAAAAAAAAAACAATAGTAAGAGTTTGTAAATTGATATTTCTTTTTTTTTTCTCTCTATGGCCTGGTGCTCATATCTTTCCTTTCTGTCTACAGAGTGCTGCTCTTACACCTGAAGCGCTTCAGGCTCACTCCATTTTTCCAGCTGGAGAAGGTTCATGACCCCGTCACCTTGTTCAGAGAGCTGGTGGTGTCCTCCAACCAGGTAGGGAGAAACTAAATTACCTGATAGCAAACAAAATCATCTGTCTGGGACTGATATAAGTAAATGTTTGGACTGTGTGGACTAACTCTGATTAACTCTGACTAACTGTGTTCCTTCTCAGGGTGGTGGATGCTACAGTTTGGTTAGTGCCATCAGCCATATCGGCACCACAGCAAGAAGCGGTAAGATAATCTATTAATTTCCTTAAACTCACATTGAATCTTGAATCTCAACAGTGTTATACACCAAATCAATCTTGCCTGGTATCAATTAAAAAACATTCAGTGAGTACTAGGTAACAATGCTCAATGCACGTACAGCAACAATGCCTCCTCTCCTGCTAGGACACTACATCTGTGACGGGGTGGATCCAGATGTGGCACAGGGGGATACGACTGACCGCTGGTTCACCTACGATGATGCATTGGTCACTGAGACAACCAGTGCCTTTGTGTGTGACCAGCGGCAAAGAACCTCCTACATTTTATTTTACAAAAGACAGGTAAGAGGTCAGCACTGTCACGTGTGCACTGAGGTCAAACAAAGATGATGATGCGGCAGGGACAGAGACACAACACAACACTGCTCTTATTTAAATTTAAGACAGATTGCAGTTGAGAAGAGGGAATTAAAATCCAACCGCATTCATTTTAAGTGTGTTTCTATTCTCAGGACTAGACAGCGGGACGCTCCTCAAGAACTCCGGATGACAACCTATCGGCAGGAACCTAAACTCACGAAATGATGTGCCAGGCTCCCTAAAATGATTCTAGAGGACTAACCACAGGACAGGCATGAAAAGGTAAGAATCGTCTCCCTCTGTGGAGTCTCAATGCAAAGTGAGGGTGAACATGGAGGTTCGAGATGCAGAGATCTTACCGGCGCATCCAGAGGAAGATGGAAGAAGACCATGTCCAGGGGCGGATGGACGATGGACAAGATCCCGCAGCCCTCAGGAGGATGCCCCCCCCCCCAGAGAGCCTGGTTCCTCCCAAGGTTTATTCCTCTCAGAGGGAGTTTTTCCTTGCCACAGTTGCCAGAAATCACAAATCACAGCTGTCTTGAGCAGTGACAGGATGATAAACATTCTAGCTGGGTTTTCAGTTCCAGGCTTGCTCTCTGGGGAAGATGGTAAACTGAAACCAAGTAGATAGTTTTCTCTCAGTTTACTATTTGTATCTAAATCTACAATTTCTGGAAATCAAGCTAGCGCTACCATGCGACTTGAGAGCAAACCACTTTGCTCCCCCTATCCCTCGCTTTTCCTGCCCCGTTGCGCACCGCTCAGCCCTTCAGCTACACCCTCCTCGTGTTTCGCTGTCTCAGCTAATGGAGGAATCGGGAGCTTGCTAGATGTCGCTATGGCTGCCTCACAGCCATAGCGACATCTAGTGACGTCCAGCAGCTAATATAAAGCCTTGGTGCGGGAGGAGTAACAAACCAAAAACACGGTCATGTATTGATTGACAGCTGCGAGCTCCCACCCCTGACACTTCAGAAAGGAATATCTCTGCACTGCTGCCACCCTGTTCAGGATTACAGAGGCCTTTGACAACACCCCTCCACATCCACACAAGTTTTGGAGCAGTTTTCAACTAAGAAGTATGAGGAAAAAACTTACCTGCTTTAATAAAAAGTAAATGAATATTTTACTTTCACTTTTTTATTTAAGAATGTGTAAATACTATATTTTAGACCCCACTGTAAATAACTTCAAATTCTATTTTTCTATATAAATTACATATGGATTGTTTAAAAATGAAATCAATAAAATTGAAAGTAGAAGAAAAAAAATTCTTGGTATTTCTTTTATTTTATTATTAAACAGTTTGTATCCCATCTGTCTGCAATAATGTTTTTGTTTTTTTTACATTGTGGTAACTTTGTTTGTGTTTGTTTAATTTCAATTGTGAGCTATTAAATATTTATTCAGTCTGGTACAAGCTACTCTGAACTAATGTTTTAAAATCTCCATCACAACTACAGTTACTTCTCTGAATGTCAGCCAACATACAGACTGTGATTTGAACTGTTTTAATACAAGTGTTTACAATTAAGCAAACCATTTTAAGCAGAGAATTTCTTTTTTTTAACTTTTGAAACAAATTGTGAAGCGTATTAGGGTATATTTCCGCTCAAAATGTCCAAACCAACCCTACAAGAGGGGAGCAAAGTGGCTCCCTGTTTTCAGTGGTACAGTCCCACACTGACCTGACATCTCTGCAGTGGGCATCCTGATCAAGTTCACGTGTTTTCCACACATCGAGCTGAAGAAGGAAAAGACACACCAGGAGGAAAGAGGGTGGCGCTTAGGAGCTATGTATGAAAAAGAAAAAAGACAAACACTGGAGAAGCTAGAACAAGTATTCAGATGCTCTAGAAATCTAATGAGGTTCTGTGAAATCCAATTCAAAGTCATTGGCAGCATAACATAAATATTATCAAACGGTATTGTTGTTGATATAAAGTACATTTTTGTTACCTGTTTTCCATAAGTGTGTCAAAAATGACCCGTATGAATTTTCTATCGAAATGCATAGGGACCTGTCCTCCTAATAATGGACCACATGTCATTCACATCACCATTCAACCGCTATATTTTATATAGGAAGACACATTCACTTTCGTTTGCTTGATTAAAAAATCACTACATTGATAGATTTTTCTAAATAACATTCATACTACAATTGTTTTATGTTAGAGTTTCAGATATTATAATCACCTATTTATAGCAACCTAACATTACAGTAGCTTGCAGACACATTTGTGGATCAATTGCTGCAGTAATGTGTTAAAGCAGTGTGTGTTCTTCAGTTTTGCCTCTTGTGTGTTTGTGTAGTCTGTCTTCCTTCCAGAGGTTGTGTGGCTCAGGACTTATTCGATAAACAGGTGAATCAAACTAACTTTGCGCATCCTTTCCCTCCATAGTCCATCATCCTGTCTTCTTTATAACCCCTCTGAACCCTCTGTCTTCAAATCACCCTTTTTTTCTAATTTACGCTTTTTTTTTTTCTTTTTCTACCTAAATCGTCTTCCAAACGGTTTATAACTGAGTCCAACTTGCATTAGCAAAACAAGATTTCATTTTATTCACTATGAAATGTATGCTGTTTTTTTTTATTTGTTTTTTTAACTGATGCCATTTTGCACACCTCACTTTTATTGTATATAGTAAGGCCAAAAAAAAAAAAAAAACGTGTAACCACAGGAATCACCAAATCAACCAGGATGGACACTCGGGAGGACTAGTTTTAAGCCAGAAATAATTTCGGAATGTGAAACATACCATCACAAAACAGAATAAAATTAAGGCCTTAAGAATCAGTTTTAAGACACATGGGACTCTCTGCAAGGCCTTGAGATCAGATAATAAAATAGGACCCACCTTAAAACCCTTTTCATGTCATTACATGTGCTTCAGTGAATATTCCTCCCAGAAATTCAGTTAACTCAGAACAAAACAGTCAAGATGTTCAGGTCTGGAGCTTTGAGGACATCTGGAAGCCCTGAGTGATTGCTATTTTTGCCTGGTTGGTAATCCACTCTGCCCCATCATGCTGCATATGAATCATGTATGCAAGGTTATGAATCACCAGCTCACTTATTCTACGCAGACATCATATCATAAGACTCAAACCAGGAGAAGACTCATAATTGGGATACTGCACATGTATTTGAAGAGATTTGCCCTCAATTTGATTCATGTAGTAATAAAGAAGAGAATGATAAATGATGACCTACAAACTGGAATGAAAATGATAGTAAGGACACCTGAGCTGGTTCAAAGACAAAGTAAAGAAGCAGCTGATGTTCTTATGAAGACAACTCATACTGGTGTAACATCTCACGTAAGACCTCATTGATAGCATTCTTAGTCTGCACCTCCTCTCTGAGATTCTGCACCACTAGTTTCACCTCCTCCAGTTTGTTCCTGGCTGCTTTCTTCGCCTGTTTCTGACTGAGTGCCAACTGAGCCAGCCCTGACTGGTACAGGCGCTGGGCATCTTGAAGCTTGTTTGTTTTCTGCAGCTCCTGTTGTAACTTCTGCTGCTCTTTTTCCAGACGAAGCAGCTCCTTTTCATTTTTCTCTTCACCGAATTCCCTGAAAATCTGCATCAGCGTGTTCCTCTGATCTTGAAGCCTTCTCCACTCCAAGTTCAGATACTTGCATTTGTCCTGCACCTCCCGCTCGAATGCTTCCCTCTCAACCTGGATGGCATTCCTTAAATCCTCCAGACTACCAATGGTTTGGCAGTTTGTCCCTGTGATCTCATCTTATCTCTTAATCTAACTATCTAACTATAAATGGAGGAATCTGTCTGTCTGACTGTATATCTCGATTTTCTTGACAACCGCTCATCCAGTTGATTTCAAACTTGGCGGGTGTATTGCTTAGGACCTGAGGAAGTGTAGTGTCAACTGTGAGGTTTTTTTTGAATGAGCAGTTGTCGAGACCCTAGCCCTCACATAAACTGTGACATTGCTGATAACATCCCACTTTATCCCACTTGTGCAAAAGTAATAAAAAATATCTAAAAGAAAAAAGAAAACAATGTACAAAAGCACTTAGTGGTGTTTCCCCTTGTAACTGTGGACAATTTCGCTCAATTTAATTTTCCTTTAAATTCAGTTTGGAAAATAACCTTTCACCATCTTACAACACGCATACATAGACTGGAGACATCTGCTTCTCACGGGGCCCAGGAGAGGACCTGCAAGCTGCTCAATGTCTTACCAGAGAGGTTCGTATATGGTTGCACTTTATTTACTTGATATTGGTGTTCTGATTCTCCGTAGTGTACTGTAATTTTACTATTGTTTGAAACATCACTGTGAACACTCACCTTCATGTTATTGCACAACAAGTAGTAACATCTGAGTGTGAGCCCTGGAGAGAGTCTAACCTTGAATCAGTAAAATACACAAAAACCTGACGCGTTGTCATTCAATGAACCAGCTGAAAGTTATTTTAATATTAGCCTGTTTCAGGGATTTACTTACACAATTTTTCATTTTATGTAAAGATGATGAGACACACTGGTGTTTTATCATACCTCCTTGTCGAGTAAGTGAATTTTTTCCATTCAGATTCTCAAGACAGACCATGATTGACAGCGAATGACAATCTCAAGGCTCAGCGGCGCTGGTTTCTTTGTGTGGCTTCGCATGGGGACACGCTTGCACATTCCTGTCCTGACAGAGGAACAGAGCTGCTGTTGTGAGATTTGTTACCTCTGGGATCCCATCATTTTCCCGTCTGTTCATGGCCAGAGCCTCTGAAGACGATGCAGAGGAAGTCTCGTAGTAGATAATGGATTGCAGTAACAGGCTGAAATGAGGACAAGAAATGGTTGATGTAGATTCTGATTTACATAAAAAAAATAAAATGATTGAAAAAAGTCAGTTACATTATAGAAACCTCAAAATGAATTACTTGTTACTTTTATTGTTACAAATTAATTATTCAGGTTAATTATAGATTATAGAGCAATCCAGATAATTAGTAATTAGGATTTGGAATAGACATTTTACACATTTTACAAATCCTCTTATAGGGGTTTAATTAGACTTGACTAATATTACATGATTGGACACTGTTAAAGGGTTTCATCTCAACACTGTTGTTTCCTAGATGAGAATGGAAACTTTTTACCTGGTGTAATTTGCTGACGTTGTTTACACCAGGAAGAGGGAAGTGGTTTTTAAAGTGAAGAATGACCTCAGATTGCTGGAGGTTGTGGCTGAAACATCTTTTGGCTCTTGTTGTTGTGTGGTCAGCTGTTCTCTCAGGTCTGGGATAGACACATTGTCAAAATAAGAGTGTTTACCTTCCCTCAGGACGATAATATCTCCACGTGCGACTGTCTAAATATTAATATTGTAGCTAGCAGCTACAGTACACTACTGTCTTGCACCAGAAACATGAATGAAGTCAAGTGTTCTCCAGCCAAAAACAAATAAACAAACAAAAAGAAGCCATGTTAATATATTTCCTGTATTTATATAGCCTACATGTATTACAACCTAGCAAATAACTAATAATGGTGAAACTGTCATATTAAGAACTCTTAATATTAACGCACTAACCCTAATTAAAATCGCATTTGTTTAACACTTTATGAATGATAATAAATGCATTTTACACAAAAAGAGCACTGTCTTTCAGCTCCTTATATCTGACATTATGGTCAATTCTAGTGGCTTTTTAGGAGAACATTATAATTAGACTTTAACTAGACATTAATTAGACATTACGGACTCTGACCTATTTAAAACCAGCTACACATTAACGTGCAGGGACATGCCCTGAACCAAAATCATATTTGATAATAACTCCCATAGACACGCACACAAAAAAAAGCTCTGCTAAAATCAAAATACAAGAAGTCGGCTTCACTCCCCTCAGTGGGTTTCCTCCCTCAGGCCGATACATCAGTGACTGAGTCTAAGTGACTGAACATCCTTATCGTCCTCATCAGTCTACCTGCTTCGGCAGCGCCATCGTCAGCAGCCAGGCACATGTGACCTACAGTGTGTGTAGGTCAGGGTTAAGTATGAGGAGTGCTGCAGAATGATGAGCGCTGTATGTAGTAAAGTAATCCTCGTGGACACAGTGATGGAGCAGAATAACGATGAATCTGACAGACGGACAACGTGCTGAAGACTGAAAGCTGTGGAGGTCAGGAGGGAAGGCACGTTTATCACAATACAGAGGTTCTAAACATGTGGGCCGTGGCCCCATCTGGGGTCACTTTATATTTGATGACCAGCGATTTTTCTAACACTATTATATCTGTCCACTGATTTTACGCATGAAGATGAGTTTACTCGTCATGTGAAGAACTACTCAACCTGTGGAAACCATTGTACTGCATATCGTCTCAGCTCCAGCCTGAGCCTGCAAAGTTTTTAACAAAAAAATTGGAATGAAAAATCTTAAGCGTAGAATCCAGTGTTTGTGGAGCTTGAACCATATTAGGGACTTTTAAAGTTGCATTAATCGAGGTGTAGCCAGTTGCTGATTTTTTCTGTCTGCCATTTGGCAAGGTAGTGCGCCGTTTCTAGAGCTTGTTTTCTAAAAACCCTACGTGGTGCTTCAGGAAGTGGCTCTAAAGAGAACAAAAGGAGTAAATCAACACAAAAAAAAAGTTGTTGGCTGTAAAACCAAAACAATGATCAAAAGTGCCTGAAAAGCTGAGGGCTGTAGAGCTGAGGGGAACTGCAAAGTTGGGTGACAGGTCACCTTTCACATCACAAATGGGCATGCTATCCATTGTTAATATAAAAACAGTGCTTCGTGCAGCTACAATCTGTTTCTTGCAATTCCCCCAATTTATGATGTGTAAAACTAAATTGCTGGAGAATTAAAAAATAATTTTTTAGAAATGATTTAATTGATTTTATTTGGTCATTTGACTGGGACAACGCCCAGACTAGTTAGCTTAGGCTAGCTGTTTCATCTGTTGAAAGTGCCCTTTTAAATAAATAATAATATGAATAAAATGAATAAAATGACTTACCTTATTAAATTAATACAAACAGTATGGAGCATTATATATATGTAGCGGATAGTACGGTGCACATTCACAGATGAAGTGGACCACAGTGTAATGCACGCCAGTCAGCTACAATCGACTGTGTATGAACTCTGACAGTGTAATAACATTTGAAGCTGTACAAGATTTCATGATCATTTCTCATAAGGAAACATTTACTTTACCTTCAGCACAGCACAGTGTTTCCAAAGTGATTGATTGCAAACCTCAAAAAATTCTTGAAAGCTCAAGACAGACTCTGAATCTATTCTTGTTTGCCTCGTCTCACTTGTCTGCAGAGTTTTCACGCGACTCGAATGTAGATGGTCCCTCTACTGGTATGCATACATTCTCAGCACAAATGTGCTCTGACGTTTTCCACCAGGGGCGTACCTGCCATCCTCACCGCACACAGATACGTATGAGCCGTAGAGAAATATCCTGTAATGTGGTGCACCAGACAAACAAAGAGCATCCATAAATAAGCCGACTCCCTCTCAGCCATTTCCCTCTCGATGTGCTGCGCTGAGAGCAGAGCCAGACTCCTAAGTTTGCCCCCAGGGGCAGATGAGAGAGAAATAATGATGAAGAGGAAGCAGCTGATAGATGTCAGCGACAGCGAGGTGAAGGTGGAAATTGGGGATGAACTTAAGAAGAGTGAAAGGTCAGACGAGAGGAAAGAACTGAAACTCAGTACAGTATTAACCGAATGCAGCAGTGATGTGTTCGGTACACACGCCTCAGAGCCTGGAAATGTCTGGAGAAAAAAATATATATAACATGTAGGCCTAAGAACTCATTACCTAAACAACAAAAAAGTCTTTTGACTAAAATTGAAGATGAAAGAGAAAGTCTCTTTTATGTTGGGGCTCAACAGCCCCGAGAATCACTTCAAGATGTTTCTGGGAGTCATTGTGCTGTACTGGCATAAAATTTAGAAAATGTGTAGAAAAACAGTACAGGGCATTGTTGTGGTTTGTGGTGAGTAAATACAACCCAGACAATCTAATTTAAATTTGATTTGACCTTTTGAAGTTAAAACAACCCCGAACATTGCGTTCACATTATGTTTTGAGAGAAGTATTTTCGATTTCGATGATCGATAAATTTGAACCCCGTTCGTCAGCTTAACCAGAAACAACTTTGAGGTTCATTAACACCACACACCATTAACACAGTGGCTACAATATCTGCAGGGCAGCTCAGATTCTATAAGCCTCACTTTCACTGTGCATTTCTGTCTGCAACCGGACACGAAATTTTCAATTCTCGATTTACAGCAGTAAGGAAGTGCATCTGGCATTGCGCAACCCAAACAGGAAGAGGATAGCTATCGGTAGCTTTTAGCAGAAATGGCGGGCAGTGGAACTGTGGAAACTCTACCTGGCAAAACAAAAGCCCCGTTGTCACAGGAGACAAAGACGGCAAAGGGGGAGGGTGACAAAAAATTTGGTAAAACAAGAGTGAACCACAGACGGGTGTTCACTTGATTGAGAGAGATCTGGGACTTGAGAGTGTTCAAAATGGACATTCAGTTGGTATTATATCTACTAGATCAGTAATTAACAGAACCAGCCCACTAATTAATACAACCAGGCCTTTTACTTTGCCTTTATCATTGCACTGCTGTAGTTACCTGTTTGTGCAAAGCAACTGTCAAACTATGTTATTAGATATAATTTTATGACAGTTTCCTTTTGACCTCTTCCGTGAACATGCTTCTTTCTTCTCTCTTATTTCCACAGTGGTGTTGATCTTTTCATGTGTGTTTTTGGTAGTTACCAGGCTCTGAGGAAAATAGAAAGTTATTCCACGCTTTGCTACAGCGGCGCCAACAGTGACACCACTCGGAAATGTAAGGGGGAAAAAGTTGTCTATTGCCACTTTAAACAGCCTTGTTTGGAAATGTGTTGCCCTACCGCTGCTACACTTGCACAAACTCAAACATGCTGAAACAGGCTCATCTGAATTTTGAAAATAATTTTTTTTAAAAAGTGAAAATGACTTTAATACATGCAGAGATTAGACATTAAAATGACATATTTTTTTCCATCCATATAATTTTTACCCTTTCAAACATCTGGGAAAATTTAAGTTACAGTCACTTGAAAGGTTTTAGAGCTGGAGGCAGAGATTATAATTTAGATTTTTTTCTAATCCTTCTAAACCAACAGTAGACTTCCTCACTCCTCTCTGTGTTTCTGCCTGGGGCAGGTATCCGAGGCAGAAATACTACTGAGCAGCTCTCATCCTCCCTCAGTCCCCTACCTGTCTCGTTATTGCTTCAGTCAACACCAGAGTGTTGACTGAAGTTGACTGAGTGTTCGTTTCAGAACCATTGCGGTGGTGTACAGAAGCAAAATTATGACAGTTGTGTCACTGTCCAAATACTTATGCACCTGACTGTACAGGGCGTGAATGACCACCAGAGGTTTAAATACCCGAGCGTCTTCAATCAATCTGCTGCTAAAACCTTGCGGATTAGTGGAGAAGCGTCTTAAGACAAAAACAAACTCTGACTCTCCAGCACCTCCACCAAAGCGTGTTTCCCATTTGCTGCATACAGAAACAGAAATATAAAAAGTTTATGGTTTTACATGGAGTTACGTGCTATAAGTATTTTTTGATAGACAACAGCAATAACAACAGCCGAAGTACTGGGCAAATGGATGCACTGTTGTTCATCAAGAAGAAGTTGCAGCATGTAAAACCTAAATTTCTTTGTTTTTAAATTTCTGTTTGTATATGCAATAAATCAGCAAGATACAATTTAACTATGAACACTTAGAGGTGCCGCTTTTGAACTTTAGGCTGTTTCCCCCTGATTCTGTTCTTTATGCTAAGCTAAGCTAATAGGCTCCCATTTCCAGCTCCTTACACATGAGAGTGGTACTCACCTTCTCATCTGACTCTCGGCTAAAAAGCGAATAAGCAAACTTCCCAAAATGACAAACTATTCCTTTACTGAAACACAGTCTGAAATTGTGAGTGTAGGACTCACAATGTGGCACAGACACACTAAAGGTAATTTGAAAACATTTCTGACTGCCCCGTCATCTTTGATGAAAGTAATGTGTCACCCTGTTTTTCATTGATTGCTGGTGAAGAGCGAAGGGGATTTCTTTCGAGTGGTTCCTCGAGCAAAGTAAACGTCATGAAAACAAACAAACTGAAAAACAAATCAATGTAATGACACCAGTGGAAGCATTTCAGTTCAGTCCATTTCTGTAATTTTTTCTTTCAGTTTTTGTTTATAAGGTGATTGCTACAATAACTACAAAATAAATAATAAATGCTTTACAAGCACAAACATGAAATGACACAAGGAACTATGTGGGCAACATGAAAAGAATCCGATCCACTGCTGAACACTTCAGCAAACCCCCAAAATACTAGAGTAAGGAGAGTAAATGAGAAGAATGCATGAATGGCCCTGGAGGCTGGCAATAAACTCCAAACCGAGCAGATGTTTGAGACTAAATACAGTGCCAGTGCTTTAAAAATGGATGAGCTGTGTGATCCAGAAAACCTGGATAAGGACAGAGACTGGGAATCCTGATGACCTTCACTGACCTGTGGGCGTAAACACAGAGCTGCTACTGTCACTGCCGACAACAACGTGTCGCCATTTTTACACAGCAAGATTATTTATTACCAAATGTGGATCCAAGCCAGAACAGTGACGGCTGAAGGAAAGTGCTGCAGTGTCAGATATCAACAGGAAATGTAAAGGCTTCTTGTCTTAAAATATGCGATTTGTTTTAGTGTGACATTAAAACTGAGGTGTCTTTCCACTGCTCAGATCTCTCAATTGAACCCGTCTCTCTCTTTAAAGGAATAGTTTAATATTTCAGAAATTACACCCATCGGCTTGCTTTCTGAGAGTTGGATGTGAACGAGACGTGATTGGCTTGGCTTGACATCTGCACTCGAAGCAGGAGGGAACAGTCAGCAGCACCAGCACAGGCTCACTATTTAGCACACTTTATCAGGTTTGTTTCATCCCCACATTTTGTGGTTTTAGGGAGCGCTTTATCGATGTAGGAAGGCAGATTTGGAAGAACCAGTCTAGCTGTTGCCCCCTTGTTCCAGTGCTTACGCTAAGCTAAGCTAACCACGTCCTGATTCCTGCTCTGTGCTTAGTGCAGGGATACAGTTTGAGAGGGCACTCTCATCAGTCTTCTCGTCTCACTCTGGGAAACAAAGCAAACGACCACATTTGCAGCAGACATAGACCGAGTGATGATGGAACAAATCCAAAAACTGCTTCATGGGACATGGGGACATTTTAGAATTTCACAGCTGGAAGCCCTAGACTCAAGAATTCACACCTCGGAAGAATATTGTGTGTCTCACAAAAGTCAGTTAGTCCTCATTGAGCCCAGTGACTCAGTGTCAGTGGTCCAGAGTGTGCAAGTGCAGGTTCAATGCTCTGATTTCCAGGGTGGAGTAATGAAATACCTGGAAATACCACACAGTGTGAATTCTGTTTAAAGGTTGATCCTGAAACCTTTCCCTCAGTATATCAGGACAGTTCCTCCATAAACTGACTTTGTGTCAGTGTGAGGGTAATTTGACACATGACTCATCTCACTTTTGTTTAATACGTTAGTTATAACGTTGTTGGACTCTCTCTTTTTTTTTTTTTTTTTTTTACAAAAACATGCTACATTACAAACTTGAAACACTTAAAAAGGTCATCCACTACACAATCCAATTTTAATGCTATCACAATTTTAATGAAATAGCATTGACACTAAAACCCAGCAAAGACTCAATCCATCATTTAGACCACTTTATGAACCTGAGAGCACATGAATCTCTCTTGTTGTCATTTCAGCAGAGCAGGCGATCAAAAATTCAGAGTTTGAGCAGAATGTAAGTCTTATGATGCCTGGAAGGAAAATGTAGCATCATTTTGTGTTTTGCCAAAACCACAGTGTCTGGTTTATATGTTTTTCAATGAATGATCAATAGTGTTTTTCATGTTTTACATCATTTTCAACCATACATAGTCAATATTACAGCTCACCATTTTCTAAAGCTTTCTGTACTGTTTTACTGTAGATCAGAAATGGGTTTTTCCACCACCAAGAAAGACATTAGCTTATATTCATTTCCTTATATAATCATTTATTGATTCAAATCAACCACTGATTTAGGCAATCCATCCACCATGGTATGTTTTGTGTTGTTGTCAAATTTACATTTGCACTGCATCATAATACAACTGTGAGAGCAACAAGCAACAATATCACAAAGGTGACAAAAATAAAAAAAACCAGCACAATGTTCACAGTGATGGCGATCCATCTGTCTCTGTTAATATTTTTTCATGCTGTACAGAAACGATTGGAAACAAGCATCTTGGATAGTAAGAATAATGCATCAAATGATCAAGAACAGTGATTCCCAGTCTTTTTAATTTTAGATACCCGAAAACAACTCTTGTAATCCCTTATCCAGTTAAACCAGAGCGATTTTAGCACCTTTTTTGTTTGAATAGTCCTGAAGTAAAATTGCCCAGTATTTTACAATGAAAAAGCAAAGATTAGAGATTCAGCGTCAGTGGCAGGGTCTGGCTTTCCCGCACGGGATTCAAATTGCCAGCACATTCAAAAGGGATTCACACAATACAATGCAGGTATGTAATGCATAATTTTATCTCATCGATCACAGCCATTGTTTACTGCTCTGCCGCTGCTTCACATTAAAAGCATTTGGCTGGCAAAAGTTGGTGAGGCAGCCAAAGGAAAAGGGATCATCATCAATCATCAGAAATTAGTCCATAAAAAAATAGAATGGTCATTTTCTGCCTTTTTTTTCATCAGCTGATCATTTTTGAACTTTTGCAACGGAGTAATGGAACAGGAGGGATGAGCCACAGTGCGCTGTTAGATGAAGGGTTACAGGTGACAGACTGCACACCTCCAACTCCTCCGCAAGTTAATCAACTGTACTGCGTCCTGCTGTTGTGTGTTGTGTGTTGCCTGGGCTGTGTGCAGCACAAAATCCTGCTCATGGCATGATGGAAAGAGGCCGATTATTGAGCAACCAACAATGTGAGTTAGTTTGGTTGGGCTGTAAGCAAGACACACCAGGTTCTCCTCTGTTGTATTTCTGACAAAGTGGCTGCTCAACCAGTGGTAACAGCTGATACTGCTCAATCAATGCTCAGCTGTATTATAAAGTATATGTGATTAGTCTGGTAGTTTTAGGTCATTTTCTTTAGTATCTTGTCCACACTTGAAGCCTGAAGATTGCATTTTGCGTAAGGAAAAGGAAATAAACAGCTCAGTTTGTCTTTATGTCCTGACATTTCAGTAACAGCATCATGTGGATCCTCTGGACTCAGAGCATGGGGCACACTTCCTGCTACTCCAACACACTAATGAAAAACAGAGCAGGTGACAAGTTGATGTTCAGTAAGTGACACTGATTTCTTGAATAATGTGGCCCTAAACATGATATCAAACCTAAGCTGAGCCTAAAATGAACGAATCTATAAACGACATTTAACACTATTATACCACCATCATATTCTAGGCCATGGCAAAGGTCATGTGGCATGCAGAGGTAGAAACAGCATATTACTGTGTACAGATACGTGTCTCTCTGCTGCATTCGCTCTCTGCTGATGCATTTTTTTTTACAAGCTCATTTTCCAGGTCTTACGTCAGAGGAGATCTACTTAGTGTTGGCCTTGCTTCAGTTTTGACCTCTGTTTTCTCTCCCAGTTGTCTCTGTTACTGTAAGTTTATCCTCCCTCTCGGCCTCCCTCACTGTATTTCGTAAAAGTCCTGCATTTGTTTTCATAATGACTTGTAATAGTTCTATCTGATTACAAATGTGACGGGTAGAAATTAACGTAAATTACAGGACTTCACCTGCTCCATTAGCTAAATGGTGTTAGAATCAGAAACCTGCCATCATCCGAGTAACTAATTGGCAAAATGCCTGCAGCCTTCACATGCAGCCAAAACTGCGTCCATGAAGTGTTCCTCTATGTTTTATGAAGCAGCTGAAGGTCAGTGCTCTCTGGACTGACACTGAAACGTTATTTATTCCAGCCATCTCACCTCCCGACAGAGCTCTGAAACCGATGATTAGATTTTACTCCGTGCCAACTCTCTGACACACTCACAGACACAAAACGCACATACAGCTAGAGGAGGGAAGTAATTTCACACTTTAGACATTTAAATTTGAGCAACATTGTGTTCTGTTTGTGCCCTGTGGAGCTTTGTCTCCCCCCTCACAATGTACAACACTATATATACACATCAATCATAAACTGATAAACACTTCATACCGATTAAAGTTGCGAAAGTTATAAAATTACATCTCCTTCTTTCATACATTCTCTCAGTTTTTCTGTTTCAGTTCCTTTTCAGCTCCTCACTATCCACGATTGATTCTTGCATTGTCACATTTTTAGCTGAGATATTTCAACCAAAGTGGTTGGGACTGAACTATCTATGAGAACGATTGCCATGGAATTTTGTGCAAAAATTCATGGTTCCCAGAGGAGGAATCCTAATGACTTTGGTGATCCCCTTAATTTTTCTTTACTACCACCACGAGGCTGACATTCGTGGTTTTTAGTGAAACATCTCAACAGATATTGGATGGATTGTCATGAAATTTAGTGCCGACATTCGCATTCCTCTCAGGGTGAATTGTAATAACTCCTGACTTTTCATCAAGCTCCACCATCGGGTCGAAACTTAAAATTTATTAATGACCAAATATCTGCAAAACTAATAACATTCCCATCAGCCTCAGCTGTACTTTGTTTTAACTGCTAATTAGCTAATATGTGCATGCTAACATGCTAACTAAGATGATACATGATAAATATTATACCTGATAAACATCAGCGTGTTAGCATGCTGACATTAGCATTTCTCATTCTTTTGAGTGGAGCCATGCTGATAGCTCAGCATGGGCGCCACCACAGAGGGCTCCAACAAAACAACACAGCGTCATCCGGCACAAAAGCTGAACCTAGTTCAAGTTCCGCCGCAACACAACGCCACATCAAGGCGCTGCGTTGCCCAGGCGTACATTCCTGGTAGAGTACTTTGCTACACGAAAGCTGCATTTCTACTATCATACCACTGTGCAGTGTTTTGACATCTGACAAGTTGTTAAACATATTACATCTATATCTTTTTCTGTAACTGGACTTCGAGGATCGTATTTGATTGTCTCACCTGTACCTTAAATAACACACCCCCACCCACACAGCTTCCTGAGCTGTTTTGCCGCAGGGCTGTGTGTTGTCATATTTTCCCAAGTTATGATTCTGGAGAAGAAGATGTAGCCTATTTCAAACGGTAATTAGCAACGCAATGAAAAATGGATGCTCGTTAAACATTCTCAGTTTGGAAAATCCATAAATATCTCACAGAATTACAGACATATACGTTGCAACATAAAAAAAAAACAGTCACACAAAAAAAAAAATTCAACCGTACACATTCACACATGCTCAGACTCACAAACACATATATATAATGCTCATGTACATGTTTGTCCATGCAAACACGAGGAAAGAGTTGCCTTTGCGAAACCTTCTTCGTGGGAAATTCCAGGTTCCATTTTACAGGGAGGGCTGATTCTGCAGGCCCGGACATGCACCAGACAGCAAATGGAAACGGAGACGGAAGGAAGGAAGGCTCCATCATTATTAATCTTTTCTTTTAAGTCAATGCCGTCTAATCAATAGCTGTATGTGCTCTGTGTGTTGTGTTTTTGCTGCTTTCACAAGGGAGATATTTTTTGGTTCAAAGCTGCCCTTGAGGGCGTTCAGCCTATAAACCACTGACGCAGCCCAAACGTTCAATCTAACGTTCACTTGTTAAAGTGCGTGTTCATTATGAAAACATTCAGGCTTAAAGGGAAATAGGTTACTGCTTAATTCCTGCCCTGTGTGGTCAATATTATTGTGTGCTGTTGTGATAACAAATCCTGTTAATTTGTGTAGCAGAGGCAGAGAGCCGACAGCACATTAATCTGGAAGTTAATCAGCAGGACTCCTCAGCAGAGGCAGAGCTCATCAACATGGTGTTAATAAAATGGCTTTTTAAGAGCACATCTTCCTTCTTTGCCACAATCAGGCCGTGATTTTTTTACACTGTGAGGAATAAAGTGCTGGCAGTTTAATCAAGTATGTTGTCATGCCGCATGCACAGAAGGAATTCATAATACTGCTTGCACAGCCTTCCTACAGATTAATTGAGTTAGAAGCCTGAACACACACACACACACACACACACACACCCACAGAGAAGCCGGGGTGTTACAGTGAGAGTTAATTTCTCACTTATTATACGCGTAGCTATAAAAACAACTGCCGGTTCAAAATGAAAGCACAAACAGCATGCTTTCAATGCACCAGAGTGAGAGTTACAGTCATGAGCTGCTGATGCTGGAGAAGACGACTCATGCATCACTTTGGAAACAATGTTAAGCCGTGTGTGGCCTACTGACTGTATCTGCTTCATATGAACTGTTAGACCATCTAATATATCTGATTCATGCAAAAATTGTGAAGGGTTTATAATAACAAGATGTGTCCCAAATCCATACTACCTACTAATTCTATGCAGTATGGACCATATGCATGGATGGAGTCCTGAACAGGCCAACCGGACACAGGCACAGGCCAAAGGGTCAGGGGTCCCCTGGGTGATTTGACTATTAACATTTCTTGATGCAAAGTCAATCAAATAACTACAAAGAGATGCAAAGTGACCGCAAAAAGAGACACAACAACCACCAAGAAATGAAGTAATTGTTCTTCGTATATTTGAATCTGTGGGCCGTGCCCATAGTCTCATAATCTGTCCATGACTACATACTAATCATCATAGTATACTGTTTTAGCAGTTTACAATACAAAGAAATACCATTTCATAGTTAAAGGAAATAAAACAATGCGTGCAACTTTGGAGGCGACTTCGGAAAGCTACTGGCAGATAAACTTTACAAATTGTCAGCAAAATGCTTTTCCCAAGATTTAATGCTTTTGAATTCCAGCAGCAGCTCCTCCATTTCCTTTGTGTATTGCACTGTGGGAGAATAGTGTCCATCGACAGCACACTCATATCCCATAATAAAATGTTTCACTAAGCAGAAAGCTCAGGTTTAAATGTAAAATACCCGTGACAATGGGTTTCAATATGACGAAATGTTCAAGGGTACCAAAGTCTCACACTTCTTCCCAATAGCACAATAGATTCTATTGTCAATTAAAGCTACAATTTGCTGCTATGAGCCAGAGTGTGTGAATGCGTGTGAGTGAAATTTTTCAGTTTAATAATGGAGCGACTGGTGAGTTCAAGAGTGTGGAGTCAAACTGGATTTACTGCTTCATACACAGATGCCTCAGATATCGAACAGGAACTATCCGAGGAGGTGAAACCAGGGATATTTTAGAAAACAGCAACATATTCCAAAGCTTCAAAAGAACTGAAGGAAGAGTTTGACATTCTGGGAAATACACTTATTTGTTTTCTTGCAGAGTGTCCAATGAAAAGAAGCTACAGCCAGCAGGTACCTCAGCACAAAGACTAGAAACAGGGGGAAGTTCGCTTACCAGCACCTCTACAGCTCAGAGTCTGTACAACAAGGGTTACAACTTGTGTAAAATGTAAATCTAGTGGCTTTTGTTCGGTGTTGAGTTTGTTATCATGTGCAAATTATTACATATGAGTCAGGATTTAATTATTATGATAATTCTGTTTATTGTTAGTGGAAATAATTCATTTGATGTTTGAATAGTGGGTTTATGTATTAAAATGTGTTTATAGAGACGTGTTACTGTGCATTTGCAGTTAGTAAGAGAACCCAAACTGCAAGCAGAATGAAAATGCGATTAAGTGTTTCAGAGGAAAGTCAGCTAAGCTCAGAGTGGAACAAAAAAGTATAAAGCATTTCATAACGTATAGCAAGTAGGAGACAGGTTGGATTTCCGAATGTTCCCTTTTTGAGAGAAAAGAGGGATTTATCCTGTGAATAGAAACTAAAAACTTGAATGGATGTTAATAAACCATCAAAACCGAATGATTGGATCTTTGCCCTTCTTTAGATTTGTGAGTTATTGATAACTGAAATAGACGTTACTGAATACTAGAAAATACCAGTAAAAATCATCTACCTGACAGGCAGGACCCTCTAAAGGGTTTTGTGATTTAAGTTTGATTTCGCCCCTAAACAAAAAGACATAGATGTTAAGTAGTGAACTTTAGAGGTGCTGGTGGGCAGATTTTGTTTTCTTTCAGACAGAACCAGGCTAGCTGATTCCCTGTTTCCATTTTTTATGCTAAGCTAAGCTAACCACCATGACAGTGGTATCGATATTCTCATCTAACTCTCGGCAAGAACATGAATAAGTGCATTTTCCAAAATTTTGAAAACAATTCATTTAAGGTGCTTGGAGACATTTACAGTCACTAGTTCATCTCCGACCAAAATTAGAAGAACCCCCCCGAAGACGTGAAGAACCATAAACATACAGACAGACTCTTTATCTTCGTGCAGAGACTAAACTTCTGCTAGTTAGAGATAACCGCCTGGTATGTAAGCAAACGTGTGTGGATCATTTATCAAAAGGCAAAATCAAAATATGTCTTTGAAACATTATCTTTCTACTATCTACAACCGAGTCCAGTGGAACTTGATTCAGCTTTTCTTGAATAACCGTAACCTGGATGACTGAGAATCTTCACAGACATCTCTTTCCTATCTGTCTCTGCCCCGCCATTTCACCTCTATCCCACCCAGAACCACATCCTGTCTTGCACAAAGTCTTTGCACAAAATTTAAATAAAAAAAAAATCAAATAAAAAAAAACAAAACGCTGTCACATTCAGGCAGTTTCTGATCATCCACATTATATCCACTGAAGTACCAGATGCTGAAGGCAGAGACGTGGGGGCTTATCGTAGTCGTCTGTAATAAATGCATGTGAGTAGAACTTTCGTTCTTATAAGTGGCAGCTGTGGTATTTAATGTAATCCTGTCTACTGGACTGGCCGAATGGTTTTCTTTACTGCTGCTTGATCCCAATAGATATCTTGCCCTGTTGCTGTTTCCCAAAGTGGGGTCCAGTTTTGCAGTCAGCTTGCGGGGCTTCCAGGGAGTCCCCAGAGAAAAGGGGGAGCGGATCAGTTTCAAGTTTATTTCTCTAGCCATGGACGGATTACTGAACAGGCCTAGAGGGCACTGGCCCAGGGGCAGAGGGGTCAGGGGGCCCCTGGGCCAAAGCACGTGTTTGAAATGACATTTCTTGTTGAAAATTCAATCTAACGACTACAATGAGATAGAAAGCGAGGGACCACGAGAGGTAAAATTAGGAAACAAAGTGACCACAAAGAGAAGCAAAATGACTAAATACAGATGTTTCGTTTGTAGTCATTTTGTATCTCTTTCAGTCCGGCTGTCTTGTTCCTAGGTAGGAGGGGTAAGGGACCTTGTACAGGTCTGTGCTCAGAGACCCATTGTCTCCTACTCCATCCATGCTTCTAACACAGGATAATGCACAGGCAAAACAGATGTTTTTTTCTTGCACACATTTACTTCTGGCAGCTTATGTGAGATTTTCTTGGTTCGTCTGTTGGACACAATCTTTTTACATGCATGTCCATTTGGTCTAGTGCCTTAATGTTTGTACGACTGAGTGTGAGGACTCCCGGACCAGGGAAATTAAGGTACAGGAGAAAGCAGGGAAAACAGCAATCATCCAGAAGGCATCTGTCTTTAAAAGTTCCTTCAGAGACCAACGTCTAGAAAAAAAGTGACAATTAATTTATTTCCTGGCTCAGCAGCTGGAGGAGGAGGAGTAAAATGAAATGTGTACAGTCATGAAAACTGCTGGCAGACTGGGAGAGAGGTAATCTCACATTAAACTTCAAAGTGGAAACAACCCTGCAGACTGAGGAGTACGAATGACACAGGTGTTTGCTGGAGCAAAGTTACCAGAGGAGCAAAACTCTGCTGAAGTGGCTCAGACACAGACTGGATCTTCTGTCACACTCATCAGTGTGATGGGAACCGGTGCAGGAGGATCTGGTGTCGGTTATTTCACCTGATTCTTCTGTCTGTTTTTTAATCACATTCAGGATTTTCGATGCTGCCTGGGAAGGATGAAGAGCTTTTTACTTTGCTGCGTTTTTCTCTGCACGATGTTGCCGCGGAGCAACATGCAAATTGCTGTACCTGCCACAGGTGAGTTGGTAACGTGAGCTACAATTACAGACATGAAACAGAGGAGGTACAGTTATGTAACCGAGTGAAACATTAACATCTCACAGACCTAATACACAAATACAAAGCTGAAAGGTTGCAATCGTATTCGTCTTCGGGCTTAGATTAAGAAAATTAGATATTTTGTAAATGGAGTCTTGCCTTAAAGTTAAACCCCTTAGAAAAACAAAAAGTATTTTCCTTAATTGAATAAATTACCTCTGTAATCTGTGCAAATACACTCTAAATCAAGGGGACTGTTTTTCCTTACAGAGAGTAAAATATTTACACATTGCTGTTAATAAATGTTGATGAGTCAGATCGCAGCAGACCACAGTGAGGCATGAAAAGCACCATCACTGACATTTAATAAGTAGCAACAGGCCAGGATCATTTCAACAGGCAGGCTGGTTTGAACAAGTTGCCACCTGGGCAGTGTTGTCCAGGGGAATTCATGGGTGCTGATACATTGCAAAACAGTGGCTCATTACTTTTTAATTCAGAACATAAAGGGTGTGGCATTTTGTATGGTTACAGTTGTATGATTACTTTTCATACTGTTAAGTATATTTTGCTTATAGTACTAATGTACGTTTACTTAAGTAAAGTTTTTAATACAGGACTTTTACTTCTAATAGAGTATTTCTATATACTGGTGTTTATAAAATTGTCTCTTTTTTTTTAAGGTTTAAGCTGGAAGAGAAGCCAGATGGTTGTAACTTGGCTAAAGTTGTTTTTGTAACTTCCTAGGGAACCCATTATTAGAGGGTATTACATGTAACAGGCTAAAAAAAAGGAAGAGAAAGTGTCATCTTTTCCACATTATGACACAACTTGAGATATCACATCCAAATTGGACCCCAACCCGTTTATAGAAACACATGCAAATAAACAGTGTGTCCGGTGTCGCCACTGGTCTGCCCTAAAACATTTCAGCTGCCTGAGTGACTCTTAAAGGAGTTAGTCCAGCTATTTATTATTGCTTGTCTTTTAAGTTGGATGATAATGCAACCCTCAATTTGTAAAGCAGCCTCTCTGTTATAATTTTGTATTATCCAAGCCCAAGCCAAGATGACTCTGATTACCTCTGATTACTTGACAAAGCACCCCCAGAGCCATTACATACATTATACAACTGGTTTACAAGCTCTCCATGAGGGGGACAAACTGATCTTTATTTGTAAAATTGGTGGAGTACCCCTTTAAACACAGACCATTTTGTTGGGTCTAGATGTGGTTGAGAGATTTAACAAGACAATGTGCTGTAGATGCCATACATCTCTGCCGTGTGCTTTGATGGTGCTGGAGGGAGGCTGTCTTGCTTTATTATCGACACAAATCTCTACTTTAGACCAGACAAGGTGCCCAAATGGTGGGAAAACAAGTTTCTACACAGGCTTGCTGGCATATTCATATAACTGTGTCAAATCAACAGATAAGGCACTGTTAACACTAGTTAACCTGATGGATGATGAGTAGAAAAATGACACATCTGTTCATCGTTCCACAAACACATTTGTGCATATGGACTGGTCTAAAATACTGAACTAAAATACAGATCTGTTGGGTGTAAATAATGACTCTAGAAACAATCGATTACAATTAAACTAATAGGACACAATAGGAATATTGAACAGAGAAAGAATAAATCAGCCATGTCATGTTGCATAATGACGTTCAAAAAGCTAAATAAAATCAATGGGTCATAAAGAAGTAGTTTGACATTTTGGTAAATGCACATATTCGCTTTCTTGCAGAGTGTTACATGAGAGCAGTGAGACCACTCTCATGTCTGTCAAGTAAATACGAAGCTGAAGCCTGCAGCCCGTTAGCTTAGCTCAGAACAAAAACTGCAAACGAGGAAAGAGCCGGTCTAATGCGCGTAGCAGCCAGGCAACCAGCGCAGACTCCAGGAAGTTACTGCTCCCAGCCAGGAGCTCCAGCTTCACAGTTGCAATACAGATGCGAGAGTGGTATCAATCTCCTCATCAAACCCTCGGCAAGAAAGCCAATAAGTGTATTTCCAAAAATGTCAAACTATTAATGTACGACGAGTTGTAGGGCAATATCTAACGCTGTGGGATGAACTGTTCCACAGTCTGTCCTTTTAATGGAAAGTGTGGCGTGAAGAGCGGTGATTGGTTAGCAGCCGTGAGAGGTGTGAAGGTAGAATAGGGGGCAAAGAGACTAGAAACAAAAACTGGTGCCGCTCCAGGCAGTGTTGGGATCGATGCAGGTAAACTGTTCATTGTTCATGTTTGATTCTTCTCCAGGAGCAGTGAATTACTGTATTTTGAAGGACATTAGGAGCTTTTGTCTTAATGCCGACTTACATGTAGAGAAAGGTGTGGTCCTTACAGGTGGCCACAGCTAATTAAAAGAAAATATTTTGACTTATTAGCTGAGTTAGAGATCCCCCCAAAATAACTCCCACGTGGAATGTGTGGAATTTGTAATTAATTTGTGGTTTCACTTTTCTACAGGAAATCTGTAAACGTTTAAAGCGGCAAAAAGCAACACGTTTATGTGTAAAAAGATCATCGAGAGTTTGGAAGAGGTTGCATAGATTTTCATCTGACAGACTTGATAGTCTACCATCTGTCTGTTTGATTTCAGCGCATGATGAGGAAGCATTAACATATTCTTCATTCATCTGTGCCGCTCTGCACTGTGACATATGGCATTGGTACAGCTTGAAACCAATTAAATGACAGATGACAAGTTCAAATCTACCTCTCTCTCTCACACAAATATACACATTCACATGCACTTCTCCTCCGAGGAATGCAAAGATGGAGCAGTTCCCCCACATCTCCATCAACAACTCTAATTCAACCATGTCTCCCCATCTTTCTGTATCGTTTCTGTGTTTCTGTCTCCACTCATACATTTCCACAGAGGTTTCACTTTGTTGAAACTTCTGCTTTTTCCCCTGTAGCATCTATCTCCTCTTGTTATCTTTGTAAGTTATCAGTGTTTCATTAAGATGTTGGCTGACGCCCCTTCATCTGATTGCTTTTCTCCCTCATTTCCTCTCTGCCTGGTTATTTTCCCACTGCTTTATTTTCTGTCTTCCTATAAAAGTTTAATGATTATGGACCATTGCAGCAATAAATTAATGGGTGTGTTCTGCAGAGGTGCTGCAAATGGAAAAGTGTGAACGATATGGAGGAAGTGGTGCAATAAAGTAGATGTGTACATTATGTAGTGAACAATTAAGAATGGCTATATGTGGGTTGAATTAATTCCCATGCAGCATTTAATCTGGTCCTCAATCCTAATTATTCTAAGAACTAATGTCACAGTATTAATCATTTATAATGGGTGATGGTATAAGAACAATATTTCATGAACTACAGGCACCGAATTTACCAAAAGTCACGTGCAGTGAGCAGGATTATTAGGAAACACACACTGGTGTCCTTGAGCAATGGATGAGTGAGTCACCAGATGTTTTGGAGACGAATCTGATCTGCAGGGTGATGCTTGTGGATAGAATTGATTCTTTTCATTGAAAGTTATTCCAGTAAGACGACTTTTTCACGACAAAATGCAGCACAATTGCTTCTGAGAAATGATGATGGGTGAGACGGCGAAACCAGTATGTGTTCATTCAAGGGGGGAGATCCCAGGATGGGGGATGTGCTTTCTCTTCCTCTCTCTGCACTGCTTCTTTTTTTACTTTTGTATCTACAGTGTAAAACTCACTCTGGTTTCATATATTAAATCGACTCCTGTGACCGGTTCTCTTGGTTCCTCGCTATCATACTTCAGTGTTAAGTATGAAACAAGACACCTCATAAACATGTTATCGCCTCTCATTCTTTATATTAAAGCTTGCGCAAGGACAGTAACTGCATCTGGGACAATATCAGTCTTGCTTTAAATGCCACAAATCAGAGTAATTTTTTGTATACGGTGTGATTGAGATATTAATGTAGTCATGATGGGATGATTCGTCATTGCAGGATGCAGCGTAGGTGCCAAAGAATGTGCCAAAGAAAAATAATCACTAGTTAACCTGTCAATAAAGAGAATGTGAGGTTCACACAGCATCCAAATTAAAATGGCCTTCCTGTTTTTCCTCCTGTTGTTCACAGTGTTGAACTGCTGTGAGGGGGATATTCTCCTTTTGCTGGACTCCTCAGGGAGCATAGCAAACTACGAGTTCTCACGCCTCCTGCATTTCACTGCCGAGCTGCTTCGCCCCTTCTCATTGGGCCGTGGGCACGTAAGAGTGGGCCTGCTGCAGGTGGGCACCAACCCAAACCTGGAGTTCAGCCTGGACATCCACAACAGTCAGGAAAGTCTACAGAAAGCCCTGCGACGTGTCATCCACCTGCATGGAGACACCAACACTGTGGCAGCGCTGAGGGTGGCCCAGCAACTCCTGACAGAGAGGGAGGAGGATGTGCCAAAGATACTGCTTTGGCTGACTGATGGTGTGCAGCCTGGAGATGTGGAGAAGCCCATGACGGAGCTGAAGGCGCAGGGGGTTTCTGTGTTAATTGTATCTACCGTACATGGCAACTACCAGGTTTTACAACGTGCAGTGACACCTCCTCTGGAGTCCCACCTCTACTCTGTGGACATAGATAACATCAACATCATCACGGAAGATCTGAGGGAGGCCATCATCGGTATGTGTTTGTGTGTGTGTGTGTGTGTGTGTGTGTGTGTGTGTGTGTGTGTGTGTGTGTGTGTGTGTGTGTGTGTGTGTGTGTGTGTGTGTGTGTGTGTGTGTGTGTGTGTGTGTTATTAAATATTAGGTTCATCACTGAAAAGCAAAGTAGCTCCATGCACACATTGGGAAGTTATTTTTAGACAGAAAAGTGATTTTTAAATACAGAATTATTCATTCCAGTTTCTATATTTTATCTCTTTTTGCCTCTCTATCTCTCTTCTCCCCCTCTCTCTGTTCTCTTATCTTGTCTTATCTATAGAAATTATTCGTGCAGAACGGCTGCGCATTGTTCACTTGACTTCCCACAATGCTGTGCTGCAGTGGCGTCCTGTTCTGAGAGCAGACAGCGGTTACTATGAGCTCTGGTATAACTCCATGTTGAAAACAGACAGTGAGACCAGACATATTCTCTCAGGCGACTCCAGCTGGGTAGAGCTGACTAACCTCCAGCCTGATACCACCTACACAGCGTCCGTCCACCCAGAGTCCAACCAGAGGCTGTTTAACACACTCTCTGTTAACTTCACCACTCTTCCTGGTGAGATAATTTTAAAGGTATTTCCCCTTTAAACACATGTTTTTATAATCCTGCAGTGTGCTTAACCACAGAAGAAATAGTTGACAAAACAGTCCCATCACAAGGTCCACTCAGTTATGGAGTTTTTGTTAATTTTTCACTATCTTCCTCAGAAGATGGAGTTTGCTCAAGGAAGCTTATAGATTTGAATTTCCTTTTTTTTTTTTTTTTTTAACAGAATGATATTAAAAAAGCTGAAGACCAAATCATTCAGCCAGCTGAGCACTGGTCAAGAGGGTTGTTGGTTTTCTATTTACTATTTGTTATTTACTGCAAGATGAGGGCCCATGTCTGCACATTTACAGTTTGTAATAACACACACAACCCTTGACTTGTACAGCTGAACAGCAATCTAAAGTACACTAGGGTTTCTGTAGTTTGATTGTTTACTTCAAGTGAGGTGTTCAAACAGGTAACTTTGTGTGTTGTAGTACCATATTCACGAGATTCAATCTAATCTAAATTCATTATAGTTGATCTACATTTGATGCTGGAAGTCATCACCTCACCTTTGTTCCTTCTTCCTACGGTTGCCTCAGATGCTTTAAGCCTGGCAGTGGTCTCCGTGTCCGACTCTGGCCCTCACCAGATCCGTGTGAGCTGGGGTCCCCTGCAGCCAGGCCAGGTCCGGAGATACATGGTGGAGTACGGCGCTATTCCGAGCGGACGTGTCCAGACTGTGACGTTGCACAACCAGAGAAACTCTACCTTACTTACTGGCCTGGAGCCAGGCACTCAGTACCTGGTCACAGTCAGTGCTCTGCATAAAAATGGGAAAGAAATAGCAATGTCAGTGAGGGCATGCACTCAGGAGGGTACGCTTTCAGTTTGACATTTGTATATCATGTTTTATTCCAGATAATTCAGTTGTCTTTGCTTTAAAGCATCGCATTTATTCTGTTTATTTCTTTTTTTCCTGAAAACTGACCTTTAGAAGTTGCCAATTATCATAACAATCATAGCAGAAGTTATCTCAGGGCACTTTTCATACAGAGCACGTCTAGACCGGACTCTTTAGAGTTCCTTTATGAATCAATCCTACTTTTTTCACACTGTATCGGCTCCACTTGACCAAACTGTTCAAACCTTTCCCTGGCTTTCTTTTGTTTTTCTTTCCTGTAACAGCTCTGCCTGCTCTTGCCGACCTTCAGCTGATCCCAGTGGAGAGTCAGGAGGTGCAGGTAGTGTGGCAGGCCCATCAGGAAGGCTTGAAAGGCTACTATCTCAAATGGGAGGGAGAAGACTCCCAAAGGTCCTCCTCAAAGTCCTCATTCTCCTCAGTACACCTGTCTCCTACCACTCGTTCAACGCGGCTCACACATCTTGCCCCGGGCAGCCGAGTGTGTGTGTCTCCAGTCTACAGCTCGGGCATAGGAGACGGATTATGCTGTAATGCAGAGAGTCACAGAGGTTAGAAAAGCTGAATATTATCATCTGCTTTTTTTTTTCTTAATTCCTGCAACTATATTCATGCATAGCAGGTTTGGTTCATTAGAGGAAGTATAATTTCTCATTTTTCTGTCTGCTCTCTGATAGATTCCAGCCAGGGGGGTTAACAACCAGAGTCTGCAGCAAAAAACAAGGAAGAAATCAAGCATTTTACGTGCTGGATGCACTAAATAACTTGTCGGGACTGAGAATTATTTCTTAAGTTCAATTTTCATCTAGAAATGATTTATAATTACAGAAAAAGACTCTATCACATCACCCCAGCCCCCAGTAAATACTGAGCATAATTAAGTCTCTTTTTCCCTTGCAAATGAAAATATCACCAACTTTGTTGGAACGCTGTCTGCGACGGCACCGCACATTGATTCAGACAGATCGTTTAGTCGGGAACATACACAACTGTATGCAGGATGCAGATAAGCAGCTTTCACAGTCAGTATGAGGAATAATTGTTTCTAACAACAATTATGTATTACTCTGATTAACAGTCTGTAATGTCAGCCTACTTTTAAATTGTACTGTTACATAATTATGGCTATATTTACTTGAACGTAAATGAAAGTTCATGTACCTTCACACTGCCCCAGTGTCGGATCAAAATCAAAATTTGTGGTATCACTCGTCACTAGTGTTATATCCTAAAACCAGTAAATGATATCTTTCTGAGCCAAGACTTCTCTCAGCTGAGAAGTGACAATAGTTTGAATGGAGTTAAATTAAAATAAAATAAGATATAAGAATAAGATAAGATAAGCATGAGAAAATTACATGTTTGAAGTCTTTGAGGTACCATAAACCGTGAAACATCCTTGTGAATTGCAGAGCTAAAGCTTTGCAATTAAAAATACAAGTACCCTAATGAATTGTAAACTGAGAGGCTGAGCTTCATTTTCACAGCATTATTCATTTAAATTGCTGAAAAAAAATTCAAAGATAGATATTCAGACATCTGGGTATGTCACAAATTCCTCACACAGGTCACCTTATCCCTCAAACCTTTTTACAACTCAGTGTTTTAAATGCAATGATGTCTTCATTCACAAATGTAATATTTTACTCCACTACTAGTCTTCACATGAATGTTGTTCAATGAATCAGTCTAATATTAGCCTGAAGCTGAGCAAGGTTTGAATGCCAGGTTAGAGGACTAGACCCTGCCTTTTAATGCTTTTCTCAGATTAGCAGAACGCTTGCTCTGACTGAGAACGATCCTCACTTTGAAACATATAAAAGCAGTGTTAATTTGTGAAAGTGATCAAAACGTATTAATATAACAAAGTTGTGTTACCCGCGGAGGTCTCAGTGCAAAGTTACTTTCGAGAATCTGTGGGCCCCAGGCGACAAATCATGGGGGAGATAATGGACCAACAAAAATAATGCTCCAACATAGTGATTTTGGAGCCATTTTTATTATTTTTAATGACCAAATTACAGCTTTTTATTTACCATTTGTGGCCTCTCAAGTGACTCTTCACTAGTTGGATTGTTGATGATATTGATTATAGTTGTTTAAAATGTCCTGATTTTGAAGCTGATCATGAATGAGTCAGGAAAAGTGTTTTTTGCCTGGAGAGACACGTTTCATTCATCATTCTCTTGGTTTCACTCAGTGACGGACATTTGGCAGCAAATACTGATACTGACAGGTGTATTTCCTCATTGCCTCAGTGATAAAATGCAGGGAGGATGTGATGCTTGTAAAGCATGAAAATGATGTTGTATTTTATTTTATTGGCTCTTGAGATCAGAGTAAATTCCTTCCTGTATTTGGATCCTGTTTCTGTACTTTCTGTGCAGTGCAGAGTACAGAGTGAATATGTACTGTGAATATATTTTTAAATTTTTTTGTTTTGTATTTAACTTTATGTGCTACTTCATTTGTGGCCAGGTTTGTCTGGTAAAATGTTTCACTAAGCAAATTAAACAATAAGAGAAAGAAGATTTCTATAAAAATATATTGCCATGTCCATTTGGGGGTTGTTTTGTAATTAGAAGGGAATAAAAAGTTCTGTATTAAAAACGTGTTTTTACAGGTATTCTGGTATTTGGTTGTTTATGGGGCCATCTAGTGGCCTTAGGCTGTAAACAGATATTTCAATCCTGCTACTATAATTGGAGGTGCATCTTCTCATATTTTCACTAAAACCTCACTTCCAAACAACTAAGTAATTGATTCAAATGAGTGTGTACATTTACGTATGGCAGTATTATACATTATTTGTAATATTTATACTATCTACTGATCAAGTTAAAAATGTACTATCTATCTGTGTTGTAGTACATACAAACAATGGAAAGGAAGCTATAACATTTCATACAGTTGTTCGGTAATATATTTTTTTCATGTTCTCTATAGATACTGTTGACTATCTACTGTCCGCTCTATGGACTATTACTTTCAGGAAACAGACATTGATTAATATTATTAATGCTGTTTAAAACACTAAAACATTCTTCTTTATTTCTCCTTTTGACCTTCAGTATGAGGCAATGACGCTTACATCCATCTCTGAGTAAATGGTAAACTTCATGTCATCCTGTCATCCTTCATGTGACATAAATGAATCATTTAAGATGATTAGGGGTCATGCTCCATTATATTTATTTCTTACGTACACCCAAGCCCATTAATGAAAGATTCTTCCAGTTAAAAAGGGGACACGGATGTCAACTGGAATATTAATATGCTGTGTGACCTGCCCTGAATATAATGGATGGAACTGAAAAAGTGCTTAGTGTATTAGATGATCTTACAGTCACTTTCAAATAATACACCCACAAATTTAATTTGTCATATTTGTATAAATGTTAGTGGATACACTGGTGTGTCAGCAATTTAGCTAAGTTTGCGCAGTGTGAGGGAAAACCCTCCTTCAGCTGCTGTTAAAGGCACTCTTAAAGGACCAGTGTGTAGGATTTAGTGGCATCTCGCGGTGAGGTTTCATAACCAGCTGAATACCCCTACACTCACCCCTCCCTTTCAAAGCATGTAGGGGAACCTAACGTAAAACGTAAAGAAAAAATGCAAAAAGGCCCTCTCTAGGGACAGTGTTTGGTTTATCCATTCTGGGCTACTGTAGAAACATGGCAGTGCAACATGGTGGTCTCCGTGGAAGAGGACCCGCTCCCTATGTCGATATGAAGGACTCATTCTAAGCTAACGAACAAAACGATTCTTAGTTTCAGGCGATTATACACTAATGAAAACATTATGATGAATATTATATTCCATTTCTGCCAATAGATCCCCTCAGATCCTACACACTGGTCCTTTAACTGCTAAATGTCTTGCACACCTAACGTAAATCCTCACGTATTGCTTGTTGCATATACTTTATATTTGTCTGCATTGCCCCAAGCAACAATCAAACCCCTAGACTCTTCACATGCCCCTAATGGGGGCTCATCTTGATCTTTGATAGGGGCATATTTGGCAGATTTATATTTGTTTCTTGTTATGTTAGTGACCCATTTGATTTGTGAATGTTGTGGTTCATGAATGCTCAATGAAAAGAGGACACCACAACTTGATTTACTGTTACAAATTTGATATAAATGTAAACTAATTTCTTTCAGGGAAAGAATTCATCTTAGTAGGGTTTCGGTGTTTATTAGCACCCACCTCCGGTTTGGTGACTTTTTGTTCATTTGCTGAAAACCCGTCCACATGCAAGAATATATATCAAAACAAACAAAAAGGCTTCCACATCCCCGAGGATGATGGCGTAACAAATCAAGTTGCAAAGAAAGCACATTTCACTCAGGGAACCTGATTAATCTCTTGTGTTTCATTAACACCCGCTCATTAGCTCCCCCAGGCATAAAGCATAGTGTTGCTTTGTGGCTTTCTGAGGGCCTAACAATGGTTGTCTTACCCGGACGTAGCACATAGACAGACCAGCCGTCGTTTTTTTGTTGTGATAACACAAGTTGGATCACTGTCTTCCATTGGCCCCGAGGAGGAGTGTCTTAAATGACTGCACCTGCAAAGATCAAGCAGAACAAAATACCAGCAGGGTGATTAAACGTGTTGGCAGCATGTTGGAGGACAAAGACTGAGTTTTGTTCACCCGACATACATCACAAATGAAGATGAAGCATGCTTTAAGATTTTATATCAGCTGTTAATACTGCTTTACAGACAAGGTTGTTAAATCAATGGCTGCAATGAACAGCCCAATAAAGGAGGACGAAGACCAGGGGCTTGTGGGGATGGGACTTCGTGTCTCAGTGTCCCCTGCACAAACTGCCTTCTACGTCATCCTGGTGATGCTGGGCGTCCTGGGTAATGCCACTGTGGTTGGGGTGATCGGTAAGAGTGTGATTATGGACCGTGGTGGAGGACGTAACTCGGATATCATTATCATTAACATGGCGCTGTCTAACCTGCTGGTGTCTGTGATGCGGAACACACTGCTTATTATTTCAGACATGGGACTCCAGGTATGTAGTCTCTAAGATCAATAGTTTTTGAGAGTGCCAGTACCCTTCAGTTAGTTCAAAGGGTATGTTTTTGCAGCACCTACCATACCAGTGGTCCATGCCAGAATTTAGATTTTTGTCTGGGGAGTTTGTGTTTGTCACAACAAACCTACAGTAGCTGAAAAGTTGAGCAGACGTAAGACAAACTAGATGTCAGTTCGTTTGGTAAAACGGAGTTCTTTGTGTCTCCAGGAGATATCTGTGAGTACAGGTTATTCGTTTTTCAGAGTTTTATTCATATGCCCATTGCTTTCTTTCACAGCTGTACTCATCCAAAGAGTGGTGTCAGTTCCTAATGGGTGTCTGGGTGTGGCTGCGATCGGTCAATGTGTGGTCAACACTCTTCCTCAGTGCCTTCCACCTCCAGACTTTGAAGCGCGTGGCTCCCACAATCGGGAACCCTCACGGGCCCCGGGCCGCTCCTAAGACCCTACTGCTGAGTCTTGGCCTCATCTGGCTTCTCAACTTTATTTACTCCATTCCAGCTCATATATTTTCCACTAGTGGGGATGTTAACACCACAGAGGTGATTGCAGTGGTTTTGCATGTTTCAACCCATTTACTACAAATTATGTATATTTACATTGCAGGTAGTCATTTTGTAAACCACCTTCCTGTGTTTTAGAATTTCTAAGTGATTTTTTTCCTTTTCCAGGCATCCATTAGTTTCTGTTCTTTTCTATAATCTGTGGAAAATGTTTGGCTTCTTTAACCTGCTTGGATTGTGTAACCCCTCACAATGAACATCCAGTCTGCGTTTATTATTTGTAAACGAGGTCATTCAGTGCAGACCTTAAGAATTATCTGCACTACCACACAACGATAATGTGAAACTGACAAACATTTATGCAGGCTTATGTTTGTGGTGATGAATTAGAAACCACAAGCAAGTTTCTAGAGTCTGCTGATTGCAGCATCAATACATCCCTTATCCTGTGGTGCAGAAAATACTGAAATCATGGAGACTAGCAATAGCACAGTATAATAAATTTTATCTGAATAATAGTTCACCTCCGCTCACACAGATTAGCAGTAAAATGTCAATAAGTGTCAAACATAAAGCTGCTTATTCTGAAGAAAAAGTGTGTTTAGCTAAATTGCTGACTAACTGTATGTTCCTCTCACCGTCCTCCTCTCAGACTCTGATGCTGGTGAGCAGCACAACACGCCCCCTGCTGGGCTGTGTCTGGAACTTTCCCTCCAGCTACAGTGGCCTGGCCTATGCCACCACATCTATGGTGATCCACGAGACAATTCCCATAATCTTGATGGCTTTTACCAACATGGGCTCCCTTTTCACTCTCTACACCCACGGCAGGAAGCGCAGTTCGGTGCAAGATGCACCTGTCATAAAACGGGTGCCGGCTGAGAGACGAGCAGCCAAGGTGAGGAAGAGGAGGGTGACTTGGCTCTGAAGAGCTCACTGAAGCCATGTAGATAAGTAGTTACTGAGTAAATTAAAATGTTTAATATACAGCAGACCTGTGATTTTATTAATAGAACGAACATTTTATTGGACTCAAAGTGACCATATTTCATCATATCTCCATGTGTAGGTTTTGCTGCCCCAATTCTTTGCCTTGTGTGAATTTCAGGTGATTCTTGCCCTCATAATGCTCTTCATTGCATCCTGGGGAACCAGCATTATCTCCGTCAACTATTTCAACTACAACCGTGGCTCCTCAGCTGAGTTTCTTCTGGTCATTGCTCGATTTGCCAACATTATCTTCATCGCCATGTCACCTGCTGTTCTGGCGCTCGGCCACAGGCGGCTGCGTTCTTTCATCAAGTCTATGCTTTCTCACTGACAGAGCTGCAGCACTGAAGGTGCAGCTCACACAACACAGCTAATCAAAACTATTACTAGCATCATCTTCTCTCAAAAATAGTTAAAGGAGGTTCATGGGCATAGGTGTGAAAATATCTTTCTCTCTGTAAACCTCCACATATGTGTGTGTCTGGAGACTCAATGGAAAGGCAGAGTGTTCAAAAAGTCATTGAGGTTACAAGGATTTGTGCTACATGACCCAGTGAATTTAATTCTTTATGTAGTTGGCAGATAGTTGGTGTGATGTCTTTATTTTACAATCCACAGAAATGGCCCAAATAAAATGAAAATCTACCAAAACTGTCAAAACCAATTCATTTAGATTATGTAGCAATATGTTTCCATTAGTTTGCCAGCCAATATCTGGGTCTAACATTTTGCTATGTATGTTCAGATTAATGTTATCTGTTACCATGATGGGTTCTGACTGAACATTTTGTTGTGTTTTTGTTAGCTTAGAAACATTTCATCCTATTTGTAAGACCGTAAAATAATATTTTAACTACATCTCAAGGAAAAAAATTGTGAGACAGTAGTCCCTGGCGCACAGTTGGAAATACCTCGATTTCTGGATCTGTTTGTAGATCCTTAAAAGAGATTTTAGTGATGAAACACAGGGTGAAAGTGGTTAATATAATGAGAATGAGAATAAAGGACAATTTAGAATACATTTATCGGACCTACAGTAATGGCGGAATGGGGAATTGTTTTAATTTGTTGTTTTAGAGATTGGAGACTGATCGGACTGGGTTTGAGCCATGGGAACGTTGCTTCGGCGGCTTGTGAAGCCTACTGAGACATTGTACCTGATACTGGCTTATCAAAATAAACTTGAATTGACAGCACAAACAACCTGTACAAGTGAGATAAAGAAAACGCAAAGAATAATTAGAATACATCTCAGCTCAAAAGACACAACAAGGAAACAATAAGATGTTGTATCTCAATTGGACTTCAATTAAATGGCTACTTGTACTGAAATATCTAAAAAAGAAGCTAAATTAATATTTGACAACAGTTCAGTCCAGGCAGCAAGCGAGAGGATTCAAACGGATGATGTTTCAGTGCTTATCTGGGTTTACATTTTGCACTTTTAAAGGAGTATTATTCAGTCACACTGTGCATCATTTGCTTGCTTTAACTTTCTCCACCTTTATGACTTTCCTCTCTTTTTGAACAGCAAAAATGGTTTGTTTTCCCTTTTTTCCTTCAGTCTTTGGGGATTTACTGCCCTGTTCAGTGTCCTCCCTGTGACATTTAAGAACTCTAGACCACCCCAGTATCATGCTCATGATTCTCCTCCTCAGCTTGCCATGTCCCAGGGCCACCACCATCGGACTGAACCCTACAAACAGCGAGGCAGAAAAATGGGCCACGGTAAGCAGCCCTTCAGCATGGTGTCCCCCATCGTGGTTGTAGTACGTCACCGCGGCGACCTGTAGCGCCCAGCAGACCACGAAGAGCGACACCAGCGACATGATAACATGAGCTGCCTTGCGTTCCATGGACACATGTTTGTCCAGCTCTCCGTGAGTTCCTCCTGACTCTCCCCCTGCGGTGACAGCTCTGATGTGCTTGGCCAGAGCGTGAAGCGTGGCCAGATTAGTGCAAACCATCAGCACCAGAGGCAACACCTCATTAAGTGCCAGTGAAGTGGAGGCGAAAGCTGAGCCCTGCTGGTTGGAGGGGAACTCCCAGACGCAGCCCAGCAGAGGCCTGGTGGTGCAGCTGATCACCATCAGCTCCACGGTGGTGTTGCCGTGAACATGGGTGCTATATACCAGAGCTGGAATAGAGAAGGCCAGATTAGCCCCCCACACCAGCCCCAGAACGATCCATACCCTCCGCCTCTCCCTCTGCTGTGCGAGAGGTCCGAAGGTCACATGCTGTCGTCTCAGGGTAGTGCAGTGGAAGACGCTAAGTGCCAGAGTCACCCAACAGCCCACAGCTCGCCACCACACCCACAGCAGCATGAAGAGTCTGCACCAGCCCGGAGACAGAGACACATTCAAGCCCAGGTCTGACACAAAGATGGGCACTGTGCGGAAAAGGGAGGTCAGCAGGTTGGCCAGTGACAGGTGCACCAAAATATTGTCAGAAGGAGGGAGTCTCCGAGCCGGATTCTCACCGGCTGACTGAAACACCTGAGAGTAAGAGCAAGGCAGACTGAGAACAAGCTTACCAAAAACATTTGGCCCACAAGTACAAATGTAATATTCTATATTTTCTCACCACATGGATGACCAAGATGTTTCCCAGGATGCCGGAAAAGACCAACAGCCCAAACAAAATAGCGTCTACAGTGAGGACTTCTGACATGGCATCATCCTCTGCATGGCGACACAGTTTGCTTTGTCTTTGTGTAGAGCGTGTATGTGAGCGTAGAGGGAAACATCAAGGCTTCATCTGTACCGCTACTGCTGCTGATATTCCTCATGGTATTTTATATATAGACACACACACAAACAATTAGGTTCATCGCACAGAAGGTTTCGTCTTTGCTGACCAGGTTCAAGGTCGATTTAGTTCAATATGCTGATGCTTTCACTGTATGTGCAAATGGCAGGCATTTTCCACATTTGCTTTCCACAACACAGGCCAACTGTAAACGTAACGCTGTCTCTTGACCTGAGCAATCACATCAAGAGGCATGGGTCGCTGTTATTTGTTTTGTTCACAACAGTTTATTCACATTAAAGTACTCATACTAATCATCGCTTATCGCTGTTGCGGAAATGCATGTTGTGATGAACCAGTGATCCGCCCTTGGTGTTTCCCCTGTTGGCTCATTTATTTTTCAGTTTATCTTGGTAATGTCCCGTGACTGGCTTGGCTAAATAACAATACGTAATATCAGACAAGCATATATACCAAGAACTACTAATCACACAGATTTCAGTAATTATCCAATGAGACCATTCAGGAACAGGTGGTGCTGAGTCAGTTCCACTGATGCAGCATTCTTTTTCTCTTATTAGTCAGCCATTCATACTCTCCCTGGGTGCCAATTGTTTGCTGGGTTGCCAAGTTTTTCTCTTGGGACGAGGCAATCATTCTTTAGACCAATCTCAACTAAGCACTCCTGAATTAAATGCATTGCAGAGAACAGTAATGCACCTTGATCATTTATCAATATTAGATTTCTTCCCATTGTGTTTGGGCTTATTTATTTTCAGTATATTTTCCTTCATTTTTAAGAAACCATTGTGTAACAAAAAAAATGAACCCTACAAACTTGGTTAAAGGCTGTCCTTTATTCATGATGATATAAAATAAAGAACATATGACTGTGACCTCTTTTAAGTGTAATTGAATTTCTCCTTTAGTATACAGGTCCTTTTACGTCAACACCTCTGATGCACCAAATATCTGAATGCTGCATGTAGAGGCGATGGACTAAATGAAAGCAACACTTGTACAGTAACATAATGCAATCTGATACAAAAACCCTGCATTTATTACTTCCTTTGTGTAGCTTATAACATTCGGGGTTTTTTTTTTTAAAACTGTGTCAGAGAGGTCTTGGTACAACTGAAGTCTAACTTTTGAGGCCGTATTATGCATTGCATTTTATTATTTGAGTATTTCTGTCATCAATATCAGAGGGGTGGACAAAAAGGACATGTAGATCTTACAGTATAATTCCATTCAGCACATTAAAAAATTACCATAAAGTTGAACAACTACTCGCTGACACAGTCTCAACAAAATGTGAACGTAAGCTTCCCAAAGGTACAACTGCAAGGGTTGATTTAACTGCCTTATGTTGTAGTCGTGTCTGGCTTTATTTTCCATTCCCTTCAACATAAACAACAGATTTACTAAAGCAAATTTAAACCAGGAAAAATCAGAAGCAACAACTTTCTATTTTGCAATAGCAGTTAATTCCCCTGTCGCGGTGGATAATAGCAGAATAAAGTTTCTGAAACTGTATTCCATTTTTGTCTTGTCAATTTCTTCCAACGTATGTGCAGAAACACGCAAATTAGATAATTCACATATCAAATATTCAAACTCTATTTGTAAATACAGGTTTTATTTTAGTGCCAACGTTCTGCAAATGATCTCTTCCTGGAAAGGCGTTCAGTGAAAGGCATAGATCTAAAGAAGAGAGCAGTGGGTATCAAATGCAGCCCCCAAAGGTAAATAATAACGAAATAACTGTCTCTGATGTGAGTTTACCACTGGAGAGATCATTATGAAACTTGTTCTGAATTTGAACTGTATTTAAAAGCACCAAGACAAATCTAGTCTGTTCCGGTTCAGTATCAGAAAGTATCAGATGTAGTATCAGAAACCATAATAAAAATGTGGAGTTGTCCTTATGAGAAAAGGGCACCAAGGTTTAACATTTAAGCATATTTTGAAACGAACACATAAATTCATAGGTAGAATATTATTTCTTTGCTCGTATTATTTATACTGCCAGTCTTTATTCATTGAAAGGTAATATTGAAAGGTAATATTAATGTTGAACTGATCATTCAACAGAGAATTCTAATATTGATTTAATATTTTTACCTGATAGTCTATATCTAATCAACATTATTACACCTTAACATTAACACCTCTGTCTCTCTGCGACCCTATACAGAGCATGTTAAAACAATGCGGGATGAGGAGAAGATGCCAGATTGTTTTAGGAGAACGGTTCTGGATGTGGCTGAAGGTGTTATTTGCGCTGGCGAGTCCCACAGCAGCTCGGATCCGATGTGTGCTCAGCCTGGACGTGAGGGAGGCGCAGGTGAGCAGCGCAGGTGGGATGCAGGTTAAACCCTCCATCCATGGATTGCTGCCTCTGGTAGGCAGCTGACCGACACCTGAAGCACTGTGTGGGATGATGACTCACAAAGCGACTGTTTATAACTACAAGTATTTTGCGCACGTACCCACGCTGCCAGGCGCGCGCTCCTCCACGTGCACTCTCACAGAGCAGGCATCAAAGCCTTTACGTCAAGCCAGGCAGGAAGAAGAAGGCAAACCTGATGGCACGATAGCCGGGTCCTCGCGTCCCACCGAAACCAAGTAAGTGGTTTTCATAAATGCCTGTGAGTCGGGGGCTACGCTGAGTTGACTTTCATCACCATTTGTGCCTTATTAACTTCAGCCTGCGAGCTTTTGCTATGCAAGGTCATGCTCGGATCTCCTGCTGACCGGACGGAGGCATGATTAAATGTTGTTTCTGTCGCAGATGCAAACCCGCTTCTCTCGCCCATGGACGCGCTATATCCAGTTTCACACGGATTCCGTCGCGCGCACCGGGGCTGAGCTGATCCTATGGCAGACATCGGGCCGCCTTGTACCGTCGCCCGTCTGATCCACTGTGAGAGAAAATAATTTGATGAGAGGGAGTGAGATGAACAGCCAACAACGACCATCACTGCTCGCCTTATCGGCACTCCTGCTCTGCACATTACACCAGACAGCCGGGTCCGGCAGATCCCATCGCAGCAGCGCAGCATCATCAACGTTATCGTCAACCGCATCCCCATTCGGGGTGAGAGGCAGGAATCATGTGGGGACGCACCGGAGCTGGCTCAAACAGACTAACGTCAGCTCCAACTATGGCGGTCACAGCCACGAAAGTAGGCCATCGCCAAAGCTCGAGGAGGTGACGGGCCGCGTGAGTGGCTCCTCTTTCAACACCGGCAGAGGCAACACTACGACTGTGATATCTGAAGGGTCCGGCGGGGCACCGAGCTGGAGCCCGGAGGAAGGGGTGTCACCACTGTGTGCCTACCGAGTGACTGAGGGAGGCATTGGGGGCCAGCTGTGTTTTCGAGACACGCTGTTTGGGTACAAGTGTCGTAAGGCAGACTGCAGGACAGTGGTGTCTTTGGGGAATCTGGTGGCAAATATTCTTATCAATGGCAGCGTACTGTTACAGTGGGCCCACGAGGCAGAGGCCACGGCGACTGGCCGAGGTCGGAGGACAGAAGAGGCTGCAGCTGGCCAGAAGAGCAGTGGGGATCCTGGGACCAATTTAGCAAGAGGGAAAACTCTGCGGTCAAACACTGTTGTCAGTGGCCGACGCCACAGACGCGGAGGCTATGAGTTAAGCTGCTGGTGGAACGGAAGCTACACTCAGTTTGAGTGCGCCGGTGTCCATCTTGGATCCGGCTGCAGGGACTTCCTCCTGACCGAGCTGCACGAGAACATCCCCTACCGACTCTGCTTGCGTTCCCTGGCCCGCTCCGATCCAGCTCAGAGCGCAGACCAGCGGGACTGCGTGGAGTTTACCCTTCCGCCGTCTGGGATGCAGGACATTGTGATCGCCATGACAACGGTGGGGGGAGCTATTTGTGTGATGCTGGTCATCATCTGCTTGCTGGTGGCATATATCACAGAAAACATCATGAGCCCCACGACACAGCACACATACTCCTACCGCACTCACTCGCGTCACTGATGCAATGCTCAATAAATTACAAAGTCCTACATTTAACACCCATGACCAGATCTAATCTCACAATCATAGTCACGCATTGTCCAAAAATAATTATTTTTCAATTAGCCACATATGATACACTCATTCTGAAGCACAATCTACTGTGGCTCTGCAAAAAAAAAAAAAAAAACATGCCTTGTCAACCTCCGCGAGGGTGCACTGAACCAAAAGTACCGATAACCTATATTTAGTAAATACGGTAGTTTACTGTTATGTTTTTGTTCAAGGTTGTCCGTGATTGAGCCTGTCAATCTGTGTGCTGGCAGCGTTTATACAGCAATACAATTAACGAAATGGCTTTGACTACAGCAGAAACAGCAGAGTTTTGCTAAATGTGCAGCCTGTGAAAGTGTCCAGACTGGTCCTGTCCTTGCTGGGTCACGGAAAAATAAAACTTCACTGAATTACGTTTTTCCACTTGACTAAATCATCCCACCATCTTGTTTTGCTTTCAGGTCTGCATACAATATGTATTTGTACCATTTTGTGAAGGGCAATACAATCTGGTGTACAATCTCCAAATACTGTGCCAGACATCTTGAGTTAGAATGCCTTTATGTCCTGCTGTCAGTGAATAAAGAACCATGAGGTCATTTGTAATGCTTTGCAGCTGTCGTCATTTTTCACTTTGTGTGTGTGAGTGTGTGTGCATGTGTTAGCTTTCATATCCCCGGGGGCAATTTACTAGAATCAGACGGATAGGAATTTAAAATATTTGACTATACACAAACCCTTACAGGGCAATCAGAGCTTCACCCCCTTACTTAGCTTGTTTTTTTTAAATATGACTAATCTCTTTAAGAATGGTTAAACTAGAAACAAATATATCATAAAATATGATCAGATTATGAGTTGGTGATATGATCTATCATGGCATGTGCCATACAGTTATATTGCAAGACTGCTATGTATAGTGATTTTCTGAAAATATCTAAAATAACCAGACAGAAATGTCCACTTTTGGCTAATCAGGCAAATTAAATGCCGAGAAAATCAAAGTAGTTCATCAGATTGATGCATAAATCATATCAAAATCCCAAACTGCCATAAATCCTGTTCACTGATTTACAACATTGCCCAAAATGGCCAAATGCATACAGAGATATTATAGGGAGCACTACCACAGTATAAACAGTGTGGCAAAATCTCTGATGTTGTTTCAGGGCGTGTAACTTCCTCACACTAGGTGAACACATTAATAATGGTACCAAATACAGGATTAATAGAACTAGTAAAGGGGGAAATTATACCATCAAATATGGCTTAAAGGTTCACAGTATGTCTACTTATGAGCACTCCACTGTAAGAGCCGCATCTATTTACATACCACTCAAGAGTTCAAGGTTATTTAGGTATTTTGTGTTTTCATTCAGGTTTTTTTTATGTTTTTTATGTCCTGGGAGCATTGTACATGGAATGCGGGACATTATGTCGCTTTGCTGGCTCCATACCTACACCACAGGTCTGGAGTAGATGATCTGATTAAATTTTGGAGCACCTCTCATTAAATCAGCGTATTAAGGAGGTGACACAGATTTCCCAGGATCTGCTGTAACTCCCTCACACTGTAGAGCCCACAGGTTCGTAATGAAATCAGATAGGTAGTATGCAAAAACAAGCATGTTGGTTTGAACATTTTTCTTTTCGCTAGTTAATGAGCCACTTGGCTCAATTAGGATGAAACAGATTTTTCTAGTAAACACCAAAACTCAAGAACGACACACAGTAGAAACTTCACACTTACACCCCAGGTAGCGGGGGCAGATTATATGATTAGACTTTGGTGTGCCTGGCTGCATACACTTGCATATTAATGAGGGAAAATTGTTTTTTAAACTTCTGTTTGAGTTCTTGATGTGAAACTGCCTGTACTGCGAGCATAGGTGTCACTTTGCCCTGGAGCTCATGGCGGGGCATGAGGCGACCCAAGCGCGTGTGGGAGAATACCCTGGGTGTGCTCGTGCCCACTTTTACTGTAGTAAATAACATTTATTTCAGTGACAGTCGTGTTTTTCCCAGCATGTTTGTATACTGCCGTCACGTCTACGTCGCCACATCCTTTTGCTTGGCTAGTATAAAGCTCCGCCCTCACGTGACATCACCTGATAAAGCCGTATTCAACTCACGGGGCGCCGCCATTTTAACTTCCTGCTTCAAAAGAAGACCAGCACGTCGCACAGTTTTTGTTCTCGAAAAGCTTTATTGTTCAGCCTAACGCAGGGGTTTTGTCCTGTTAATTTTTTCTTACAGGGATCGAACCAACTACCTCCGTTAGTTTCTGAGAGCTTGTATCGGGTAGTTTCAGCCGGGGAGTCGCAATGCCGAGCCACCCGCTGCGTGTAGCGGTCGTGTGCTCGAGCAACCAGAACCGCAGTATGGAAGCGCACAATATCCTCAGGTAAAGATGAGCCGCCGGGAAGAGGAGAGACGGAAAGCCGCCGCCAAGTGAACGAAATCTGTGCGGTATCGAGCCGTTTTCTGAGCCGGTCATGAGCCGAGCCGACATGGTGACAGATAGTCCTTCGGGCCTCAGCGCAGTTTTAACAATGGACTCGCTCCTCGTGAGAGTCACACCGGGGCCACAGCGCACTGTTAACGCTGCTTTTTCACTAGGTTTCAGGTTTACTGTTGCCTAAACTGAACGCCCACACTGGTAGTTTTCAAAGAGATTGCAGCGTTTTCAAAATACCGGCCCAAGTTGTTAGGTGGTAGTTTTCCCCTCCCCACATGTTGACAAGAGCGCCCCTCTGTAGGAAATATTCCGGAAGGGAGGAACTGCAGCTGTGCAACACTGGGGCACATCATCTCTGATCAGTCCCCACATTCACACCATTTAGGATTTTTGTTTCTCTCTTTATTAAGTTTTAAACGAGAGGTGTGCTCGTTGTACAGTCTTGACGGGGCAAACTTGGTCCCATTTCCATAAAGCTGTTCAGTTCTCACTGGACATTTGCTTAACAACTGGACTGGACTGGAAACAAAAAACGAGTCAGTTACTGGGAGTGGATCACCGTCGAGGATAAAAATGATCTACGAAACCATAGGATTTTGTCTATATTACAAAAATTTTCAAAATCAGTCAGTGTAATAGGATTTAGACAGACTGACACAGCACAGGAGTTAGCTGGAAATGGCCTTACACACTAAAGTGTGTAGTAATGTCTCAATCCAGCCCGTGACACCTAACAGCCACTGTTTTTCTTACTCATTCTGTTTAGGTCTTACATTTCAGGAGACAACTGAACAGGCAGATTGTATAGGATACACTCCAGGCATGGAAATGTGCTGATTAATGTATTCTGTTTTTATGTAATGTTTTATCTAACGTTGATTCCAGAAATGTTATGTAATTTACTCTCTTGTCCTTTCCTCTTTGCAGCAAACGTGGATTTGATGTGCGTTCATTTGGGACAGGGTCACATGTGAAGCTACCCGGTCCTGCCCCGGATAAGCCCAATGTGTATGACTTCAAAACGACATATGAACAGATGTACAACGACTTGGTCCGCAAGGACAAGGAACTGTATCCCCTTCTCACACACTTTTTCCTCACACACAAATACACAAACACACACAACCATACTAGAAGCAAGATAAGTGAACATGCCCCATGTAAATGTATCTTGTGTAGGTATTAATCTTTGCGGGGGTTTGTGCGAGTGTGGTGCTGATGGAACGGCTCAGGAGATCGGCGAGCACTGATGGGTAAATCACATGCGGGGATTTAACAATGTGTGACAGATGTAAGGTATGCTTTGTTATGAAACCTTTAAAATACAGGATACAGGAGAAGCACCTTGCAATACGACAGCTTTGCAGCAGTAAGTGCAATTTGGTGAAGATCATAAAGTTTTTCCTGAGACCATCAGATCAAAATCTATTTTAATACCCTAGCTTATATTGTTTGTATTTATTGTTCCCACTGTTCCTTGCTATTGCAATTTTCAGTATGTTATAACTATTCCCTTTGTCACAATAGATACTTTTGTAGTTTGGGTAACACCAGCAAGTTAGACAGATTTTTCTTGTATTCAGCTTGATCTGGCTCACTTGTGTTTTGTTGTTGTTAATTGCACTAAATTGAATTACTGGTGCATCATATACAAACACTGTAAAACTTGGTAAGGGGAAAAGTATAAAAAACACAATCACAGGAGCTCTCTATTAGCAAAGAAGCACAGTGGCCAGTAGACAACACTGACTCAGAAAAACCCTATGCCCCTGTGGGCATTTAACAAAAAGCAGAGATCAAAGACATTTTTCCTAGATTGGGTGTACATTGAAACCAGGAATGGAATAGTTAGTCCTCTTTAAGATGTTTTTGACTATAAGGTAAGTTCAAGATGATTCAAATACCCAAATTGTGGGCACTCAAAAGCCTTGATCCACGTTACAAAAAGTCAAAATTTGCCAGAGGAGTAAAAGCTGCAGTAGTGCGTGATACCTGCTTTTTGAACCCTTTACTTTATTTGTACGTGCGTAATTGGTCTCAAACTTTAATTTCATCAAAGTGATTGCAGTTATTGTTCCTGTTAATAAGTCTTGGCTGGTGGTACTTTTTGGTTTGCACAGGAACTGTTCAAATTATTAATGTCAACACTGTCAGTATGCATGCCAATGTTATACTTGGCCCCTTAATTATTTATTTTAAACCTTATTTTACTCCTGGAGTATCTCAGATTTTCTGTCGGATAATTGCTTTGTTTAATTAAAGACCAGGCTAAATGTAGGACTGTTCTTTAAGCATTTCTAAGAAAGCCATCTTCAGTTATTTTGGTTATAAATGCCTCTTTAGTGAAAATCTAGGCTTAAAAGTAGGGCAAAACTACTTCACCAAATTTTTACTTACTGTTGTGCTATTAAAAAAATTTGTGTAGTGCATGTGTAAATATTGCCAATGCACGGTAAGTTGAGAGGTCAAATCTGTATTCCTGTAAATCAAAGGTACCTTGTTACAACATTGTAAACTAGTTGTCACATAAAACGCATTGCATTATGAATAGAAATTGTACTTTTTGTAGTACAGTTTGTAGTATTCTTGCAACTTTGCATGGATTTCATGCAGATATAGCCCACTGTATTGGTTGGTCTTTTTTTTTTTTTCTTTTTGATATTTGGCAATGTCTAGCAAGACAGCCATGTAATGACATTGCATTATAGACACATGAAGGAATATCTTTGTTGTAAGGACAACAAATGTAAGCCTGGTTTGTTGATAACATTAAATATTAAAACTTTATCGAATGGATTAATCACATTCAGTAAAAAAATTCATATTTTACTGAAATTGTTCTGAAGTGCCATTCTTCTATCCACCTTGGTTTTTTTCAGCTGACCACTAACCAATAGCAGGCCTCTCTTACCCCACTAGAGGGTGCTGCAGTGCTAAAAGTGTGTACTTACCTGCTTCTGTGATTTGACTGAGACATAACCCCACAAGTGCAAGCAAAATCCAGTCTCACTCAGAGAAACGAGTATCTTACCTACTGACACAGTCTTCCTGAGTGTTGGTGGAAATCCTGTCTCTGACAGTGTGATGAATGTGTTGTATTACCTTTTAAGTGTTTCTCTCGCTCCTGCCGTGTTCCTTGACCTTCCCACTCTTCAGATACACACAGAACGGCATCCTCCACATGCTGGACCGCAACAAGCGCATCAAATCAAAGCCGGAGCGGTTTCAAAACTGCAAGGACAAGTTTGACCTGGTCATCACATGTGAAGAGAGAGTGTATGACCAAGTGCTGGAGGGTGAGGCTTCTCATAAGAAATGTCTAATCACTGAATTAATATAGTTGGTAACTGAGAGCCACTTGCAAAAACATGGACAAATACTACTCTTTATTGGCACTTTTTATCTTTTTTTTTTTTTTTCCCTAACCCATTAGCTGCAGCACTGGGTCGTAGCATGTTTTCAAACACCCTCTTTTTATATACAGTTCCAAGTTTTTACTCCAACACATCTGACTGTATGGCACTTTCTCTCATCTGCTGTTGCTCCACAGATCTGAACTCAAGAGAGCAGGAGACTTTGCAGCCTGTACACGTCATCAATGTAGACATTCAGGATAACCACGAGGAAGCCACGCTGGGCGCCTTCCTTATCTGTGAGCTGTGTCAATGTGTGAGTGTCTCCTACCAGGGTTTTCAAATGCTGTTTTACAGGCACAGTGGAAGCAAAGTGCAACTAAGTCACCAAATACTTAGTTGCACTTTCCTTTTGTAATTATTAAATGGCAAGCATGTTAAGGCATCAAGTGTTTTTTATAATGACATTATGCACTAAATCTATATCTTCAGGTCATATATATATATAAAGATTCTTTACGTGTACATAATCTGCTAAGCCATGTATTTCTCACAGAAGAGATTCAGTGGTCACTTAATGAAAATGCTGCCAATGCTATAAAAAGGTGCTACAGATTCATACATGGAGTACAGTGCGTGTGTGTGCGTGCAGGCTGTATTTAATCTGCTTCTTCCTCCACCCCTGCAGATCCAGCACACTGACGACATGGAGAATGAAATCGATGAGCTCCTACAAGAGTTTGAGGAGAAGAGCAACAGGCCTTTTCTTCACACTGTCTGCTTCTACTGATGCACAGTAGAAATTTGCAATAAAACACAGACCCAGATCATAAGCAATCAAACGATAGAATATGGACACACACTTTCTGCTCCTCAGTCATATGTAACACGGTACATACACATTGTGTGCCTACACAGCCTGACACACACACACACACACACACACACACACAGTTTTGGGTCAGGACCTTACAAATGGCTGCTGTTGGACAGATTGGTGATGATGGGTTTTTCCTCTATGCAGAGGACGGACTCGCTGCTCTCGCTCTGCCTTTATTCCTTTGGATCAAGGTCAGGCCAAGGTCCTCCCTCCATCCCAGTCCAGTGAAATCACTCAACCATGTCTCCTCAGGGAGAGCCATAACACCCCCGCCCCCAGTCAAACGACTGCTTTACAAGTCCCTCTGATTTTTGTTCAGTACAACATAATGATGCTGATTTTTTTTTTTTCTTTTTTTTTTTTTTTTTCTTTTCTTTTCTCTAGATGATATATAATTGTAATTCATTCAACCATATATGTCAGATTTTTATTTCTGACCTTGGACATTGTAAATGTGTTTCTTGGGGTCAGATAGGGAGGAGAATTCATTGAACTGAATGCGTGTTTTGTGCGACCGTCTGTTGTAGATTAAGTAAGATTAAGTTAAAGTGGGTGGGCTAATAATAAATAACCAAACCTAGACCTCTCTGAAATTCTCCTCCAATATGTTTCCAATATAATGTGTTGATTCATATTTAAACTTGGATATGTCATCTTTCAGGGCATAGTATTTTTTTTTTCTTTTGTAAATGTTAAAAAATTGAAGCATTGTAATTCTCTGCAAACTGCGAGCCCAGCTCAGAGTGCCTGACTTTTCTGTATGTACATATGAATCTACTAAAGAGAGAAACATCTCTAACAAACATGCCGTGGCTCTTTATTTGCTCTGTGAAATGTGGCTCACGTAAGAGCAGTAATACACTTAAATATTAGCACGTTACTTGAATTACTCTACTAATACAGATGTCCAGAAGAGCAGCGCATCTTGTTTCATTTAGCTAGATGTTATGGAGCTTTTTGTGGACAAACAAGGGCAATAATTTCAGTGCTTAAAAATATTTAACAGGTGAATATTGGGTCAAGGCAAAAATATATTTAAACCACGTCCTCGGTTTGCCTTTGTTTGGACAGTAATCACTGCCTCTCTCCAACTTGTGGTTCACTGACAAATTTTGTGTAAGTGATTGAGGTGTGCTGAATAAAGCTTACCTGAGTGAAGCATAACTAAATGTGTATGAAAATATTTTTGTGTATAATGGAGTCTGTCCTAAGTACTCTATCTATCTATCTATCTATCTATCTATTTATTTAATCAAGCAGACAGGATGTAATCCGTTATTACAAGCCTGTACTTTTCCGTTACTCGTTCAACAACGGCTTAAACCAGCGTAACGCTGCCTTTAAATAACGTTAAATAAACCCATAGTAAACTACATAATGTTCGATCTAAGGTCATTATTTAAAACAAGAAACAGATGTAGTTAGATTAAACATGGACCACGTTTTGTGTTAACAAAATGAACAACTTAACCAAGCGATTGTTAGTTTAATCGTAAAAATTAACGAAAACTGAAATTCGAAAAAAATTTGAATCGAAAAAAGTCGGACCGTTAACTGACGTTAGAGTACTGAAGGTTACCATGACAACTCATTTCATTACTCGTAAGCAGTTAGCAGTGACTTTCTAACCTACTTTAGAGCGGAAAAGTAAAAGTGGCGTCTCGGCCATCTCCGCGTCCTGCCCAGCGGCGCCAGTCAGCTTGAGCAGGTCGGACAGTGAGGGAAGGACCAGCTGGATAAACAGGCGCGGACAGTTACCGGCGGACTCGGGAGCCCCCTCGTCTTGTCATGGAGCACACCGGTTAACATACAAGCTAACTTTAGAGTCCGCATATGAAATCAGTCTGATGCTCATAATCTTACGGTCGTCACGGCAACTAGTGTCAGTTTATTGTCGCTTTCCCAACGACAATTAAGTCTTGTATGTAAAACTTGTTTCACCAAGGTTTGTTTGGAATATTTCTCAGTGCTGTGGTGTATCTCCGCTTGGTCCACTTATTTATTTATTTTCATTCTGTTACTATCCGGACGGACATGAACGCACTTCTTGACCGCTATCACAACTACATCTTACCGTTAGTGCGAGGGGAGGACCACATCTGTGCCTGCACCTGCGGAAGGTAAAATACAATCCAGCTGTAAGTTGTTAAATTAGATCATATATTATATTGCGTTTGTTGTATTCCCAATCTTGCGCTGATAACTGCTGATAAGTGGCAGGCTAGGGCATTTCAGTAAGCTTGAAGCCACTCAGCGTTTATTGCGACTTCTCACCATGAACCCTGGGTGTTTATCTCTCGGCTCTCAGCTCAGAATATCTTTTTTTCAGTGAGATACTCACTCTCTGTGTATCAAAGAGATGTCCAGGGTGTGTGCTGCTGATGCAGAGGGATGGAGCGCTTATCCCCGCAGCCGTCCCCTCTGGTTTGTGGCTTCAGGTGGTGTGTGGTGGTGTGTGCAACCTATGATCGGTTGCACACACAAGTCATACAGGCCAGCTGTTGGTGATGTCTCTGTCCTGCTGTTAAAGACAATGTAAGTGCAACCGCATTGAACTTTCATCGTGTCAATATGGTGGAAACCTTTATTTAGAGATGCACAAACATATCAGCACTGATATTAGCCACTGTCAACAACAACAGAAAAAATCTTTTGAGTATTTTTTGTATAGCTAATATTTGTAAGACTGGATTTTTTGTGATCATTCTTAAGGGGGAAGATCACCATACAAGCGTTAAATTACAGACAGAATGAACATGGTTTTAGAAATGCAGTATTTCAAAGTTTAATTTTTTATATATTTCAGGTAGCAGGGTGTCACTCAGTGCTTTATAGCTGCAGTGAGCACCTCACCTGAAGCTCCACTAACATCACAGAGAAAAAGAAAAATCCTTGGGGGAAGATGGGAAAGATGCACTGCTCTTGGGCCTCTACATCAGCTGGTTGTTGCAGTGGCTGGATGCCACTTGGTGCTCGGGGCTCAAAAACTGGAGGGCAAACCGACTGAACGTTGAGTAAGAGGCCAGCTGAAACTGAATTTATATTTGGTGAAAGCTTAGAGGTTCCTGAAGAAAGGGCATCTGCGGTCAGTATACATTATATGATAAGATTACTTATTTAAGTAATGCATTTTTGTAAGTCAAAGTCTTTGTGTTAATGTCACAGCAAATTCATACTTATATGTACGAAAAAGATGTATAGAAACCATTAGACAGAGGGGAACATCTAATCCTAACTTTACCAAAATAATATTACATAAACTTAACCTCCAAAATTTAAGAAAAGAAGAGGAAAATTAATTGTTCGTAAATGCACCAAAACTAAAACCATTCTGGGAAACCTGTTGAACATTTCAGGTATTACAAACTATTCTGTCAACAGAGAAACAGTGGAGAGAAAACTGATGGACAGGGTGAAAACAAATGGCTTCTTAAGTGCCTTCTTTTTGCTCCCTTTCATCTGTTCTTGTAGTAATTGCTCTGAGTAATTAAATGAACCAAAGCAAAGGTCTCCAGCCACACACAAACCAGGGATGTTATGATTTTATAGTCAGCATCCAAAACCACCAGGCACATTCGCCACTCTTACTAATATTTGATACAGAAACAGTTAGGGGGTTCCTGTCTGAGGGCCTGAGGCTGCACACCCACTTACTATACAAGGAATAATAAGATCAGAAAGATGGTGTCAGCCTGTGAAGAGAGCCTTCAATTTTTGAAAGAGGTGATCTTGTTGCAGTGTTCTCACTTTTTTTTTTTTTAATCATGAGTTAAATAATTCCTTATCATCATTAAAAAAAAAAAAACTTTTACTTTCCTAATCGGAATGACAGGATTGGTTTTTTTTTATTTTTATTTGAAGACATACATACATGGAGGCATCCTATAATGTCTGATAGGGAGTTTTATCATGTGGTCTATTCCAAATCAAGGAGTTACATGCCTTTGACTTTGCTTTGTAGAAGCAGCTTGCTTAATCCCTCAGCCCTTACTGCAAAAAACTGAAATCCCAAGTGGATTCCTATAGGACAGGATCACCACCTTCTTCAATCTTGACCCCTCCCCTCTGCTTGCACCTTAGCTGTTATGTACTGTGTTATTCTACCCTTCCGTCCTTTCAAAACCATATATAATGCTTGACAATGATAGGACTGATCTCTCTAAATACTACGTCAGCATTTCATAAGGCACTGGTAGGGATAGACCAATAGATACAATGCCAGTGACTGTTGATTGGAAAATGTAGCTTTCCGAGAGAAACTTTGACTTTAAACTCTACTAACAAGCTACACTGTCATTTGTGTATTGTCATATAACAACTGTACCCCAAGCTGTTTACAAGAACCATCAGAATTTTTAGTGTATAAAAACACAGACCCATTTAATCATTTCAACAGAGACACTCCACTGTGCACAACATTTATATACTGTCATTACAGACAGAGTCTGGTTTCCATGTACAGTACACTTTTACAATGTATACATTATATATTAGAATGAAAGAGTCTCAGGTGTCGTTTCTGTGTTGAAAAGTTAACTGATTATCCCCCCAACCCTGTGAACTCATCTTCTGTCATAAAAGACAGTCCAACAGGCTTTTGGACATAAATTGACAGACTAGATAAAGGGGCAGGACATTAATCCTTCGAATACAGGCAGCCCCACTAAAGAATCTTTGATTCACACTGGAGTCCCATCCTTTTGAGGAGAGGATCCAGTCTTGTCTTCCTTTTCCACCTTGCCCTCACTGTCAGTTAAGGAAGTAGGCTGGGCTAAATTCTCCGCTGCTGTCGCAGCTTCTGCTTTGACAGCATCTTCACAGTCCTGTCCAGCTGGGATGGCGCTTTTACCCTCTGCTGATTGGTCGATTTCTGAGAGAGATGGTATACTTTCACCTTTGTGGTTTGTATTCATCTCAAGAATTGGAGTGATCACCTCCTGAGCCTGAGGTGTGTCACTGAGGGGCAGAGTGAAGCCCATTTTGCCTCCAGTGGCTGTCGCCGCAGCTGGGGGAGGCGTAAGGATCTTGGTCTGAGCCTCCTCCTCTCCATGCAGCCAGTCCATCTTCTGAAGGTGTTGCTTGACAGCGTCGTCAACCCGAGCATCAATCATAGCCTCTGTCAGAACACCGTCTTCAGAGGAATATGCTGCCGCCTACAAGAACATGAAGCACAATACATGGGGTTTGACACATTTAATAACTGAATGAAATTAAAGTCTTGCACCATTTTGAAGAATAGCATTGTGTGTTACAGCGATGGATCCCCAGTGACTTCAGGGAACATACCTGCCAGGCCACACCCAGCTTGGAGATCTCTCTTCCTGACATGCCCTCTGTCCTCTTCGCTATCTCAGAGCACTTTTTACCGTAGTCAAACTGTGCCAGCTTCATCCTCCTGCAGACACACAAACACAGCAGAAACAAAAAGATTACATAGTGCTATGAGTTTCACACTGTTTTACAGCTTACTTCAATGCCTCCTGGTCTGTGTGTGTCGCCCCACCAACCCACCAGCTCTTTGTAATTAATGCCTCAGCATGTCTGGCCAACCTCCACATGGCCAGCAGGCTATTTCTTGGCCTACACCTCAAAAGGCCCTGAATCTAATCTAACCCTCGTTCAGTCAAAGACTTTAAGTGACGGAATATTATACAACTCCTCAAAATTACTATAAATCCCTCTACATGTGAGAGTGTACACATGGTGGACTGAACCTAATTACTTGTTTCTGTATGCATCCCTAGTGTACAGTGGCTTGGGTTTGTGCCCTAATTTAACAGCTGTGTTGTAGTTACTGGGATTGTACTCACTGTCTCCCTCCAGTGGCGGGCTCCAGCACATATCTGTCAAAGTACAACCGCACCAGCCTCTCCCTCTCCTCGGGACCCGGCAGAGCAAAATTCACTATTTCATCTATACGGTCGTTTATGGCCCAGTCAAACTGCTCTGGTTGGTTACTAGCCAACACCAGCATGAACCTGCAGGGAAAACACAGAAATTAAGCAGTTTACAGATGTGCTGGGAAGAGTATGAAACAGTTAAGGTTTGGATCAAAGCACCACAGAATGTAAAAAAATGTTTACTTGTTGCTTTGTTCTCCAGTGCGATACAAGAATGCATTCAAAGTCGCTCTGAGGTCTTCACTGATCTTCTCCTACAAAATGTAAGAATGAAGAATGCACTTTATGTAGTTAAAGATAAATAAAGGCATATGTAATTATAAAAAGGATAAATAAGAAAAATATACTTTATGAAGAAACTTGCAAGGTTCCTGAGTAATGAAATACAAGCACACTTACAGTGGATCTCTTGCGAAGGAAGGCATCAGCTTCATCAACAAAAAGCAGCAGCCTGCAACAGGATAAAACCACATAATAACCTCATTTGATACTTTGTCTTCATTGGACCTTCTTTGTTTGTACATGATCATATTCTCCACTTAATATAGTAGCATACCCGCGTCGACTTGTGTTGGCCCAGTCAAAAACTTTATGCATGGCTGTCACACCATCACGGCCCATGGGTGCTACATCACCACCAGTCATAATTGCATAGTCCATCCCAGAATGCACTGCCAGCTTCTACTCAGCACAAAAAGAAATGCTTAAGTTAAAAAAAAAATTTAAAAAAAGCAATAATGTCAATGTACGTAACAGTTTGCATCATTCAGACCTCAAGTGTACCTTAGCAAACAGTGTTTTGCCTGTGCCTGGTGGGCCGTACATCAGGATGTTCCTGTAGAGGCCGTGATTCTGTCTCGTGTTTCTTGTCGCTATGGCGATGTCACGCACACGCTCTTCCAAGGAAGGCTTAAAAAAAAAAAAACCACAGGAAAATTAATTTATTTCAAGTGGTTACAAAATTTTTAAAAATGCAAATTTGTTTCATCCTTTGTAAAGACTTTGATATCCACTCACACTGAGCACAACTCCCTCTAGTGCATCCTGAGGTTTGCTCTTCAGCCGTTTAGTCGTCTGCATAGTTGAGGAGGGACAAGAAAATTATAATTAACATATTATAATCTGCAGTTAAAAAAAAAAAAAAAAAAAAAGGATCCATTGCTAATTAGCTACCTTAATGGGATGCTTGATTGCCTCTCCCACAGTGAATCGGGATGTCTCTCGCACCAGCGATGGCTTCCCAAGCCTCGCCTCAATGTAACGTCCTGCCACCGCTGTTGCGTTTCGAGCTGAATACACTCCCACAGCTAAAAGGGTCAGTCCTGCCACCTGGTGATGTGATAGAACAGTTAGGACTATATTCAGATATTGGTCACTGCAAGGATCAGGAAAACCTGTTTTTTGTTTGCCCATACTAACATTTTTATGGAAATTTATGGTTACTCGTCCATTAGATGTCCTCAGTGGCATAGTATCAGCAAATGCAAATACATCATAGAAAGATTGTTATGTCATTATTAAATGAAACAACCATTATGAGTGGTCAAGCTTCAGTCAGTGTGAACTAGACTCATCTGTAGTTCTGTAGTTGTATTAATTTGTTTGTATTTTTACACCAACCCTTATTTTGTAGACGAGATTGTATTTCAGAGAACTAATATGGTTGCCCAGTCTGTCATTCTATCAGTGGCAAATTCAGCCCTTATTATGTATTTCTAATACAATCTCTAACTTAACTAATTGTTGATGGAAAGAGACATCTCACCGTGGCTGTGACTTTGTCCCAGTCTGAAACAAAGGCCCTGAATCCTTCTCCAAAAACAGCACCTGCTGTCCTAAAAGCAAATCCACGTTAACTGTCAGTAGGCCTTTAGGGTGTTGACAGGATGCAACTGTTGAGTAACCAGTTACTAAAAAAATAAAACTGACCATTTCTGTGTTATATACTGGTGTGGTGGTGACTGCATTTGTTTGAAATACTTCTTTAACATCTTCAGTTTCAACTAGCTATATGATTCAGCATCATAAACACCATAGTGTGAAATCACAGATGAGGCAGTGTCTCTCACTTTATGGACTCCAGGACAGTCTGTCTGTGTTCTGCAGCCTTCAGACGGATTTGCTCGCGGATTATATCAGCATTCTCTCTCTCCACACGGGCTCGAGCTTTAGATTCGGCCTCAATGCGCAGAAGCTCATTCTTGTGCCTCAGCTCCATCTCGTGCTCTATCGTCGCTATAAAAACCATGACACAACAAGTACATAAAACACCGCTCAACAGCTTCACAAGCTTCCACGGGGCATCAGTGTAACAGTGGTGAAGTCCATACCTTTCCTCATGGCCTCCTGTTTTTGTACAGACTCCTCCTGTTTGCGGAGGTTTTCCTCATTCAGGGCTTGCTGTTGGAAAAAAAAAGAAAGAAAGGGAAACATTCATCAGTTTGGTGCTTCAGCTCATTTCAAAGCATTTTACACTAAATATGGAGGAGATCCCTCACCTGTTGCCTGAGTTGGTCCTCATAACGCTGTCTGGCCAGCTTATCTTGGTACTGAGCTCTCTGTGGTGGGAAAGAAAACAATTAACTGCAACCATAAAACTCTAATTGGTCTATTCCACTGCTACAATATACTTCTAATTGCTGTTTCATTCAAAACAATAAGAGAACAGAGACAGCATTTCTGTTCATACCGCTTGATGCTGCTTGGTCTCCTCATTCAGAGTTTTCCTCCTCTCCTCAGCCTGGATTCGTATCTGGTCGCCTTTGAGTTGCTCAACTGCTGCTTCGTACTCCTGTTACAGTGGCATGCAAAGGATGCCAAGACTCCATTAAACCCAAGCAACACACTAGAGATCACTTACATTCATTGTAAACCAATGGTCGACTGGGTCATGCCATGAAAGTCCTCAAAAAGATACAGAGGTAGACCCATCAGACTTATTATTATGTTATGCTGTACTTCAATCTGAAACATGGACACATTCTGAACACATGACTTCTATTTTTGCCAAATGACAAATCTTTAAGTCTGTATTTTGAAGCTACACATCCATAGAAATACGCAATTCAAAATGCCATGACAGCATTTTTACTTCCATCAAGACCAAAGTTAAACAGTCTAAATTATAGATATATTTATATCTCCACACTCAGTGTAGCGTCAAGACATCTTTCAACACTTATGCCTAACACAAAAACATAAACAAAAAAACTTTATTCCATCTGATGTAAACGGACAATAGCAAAACGAACTCTAATCCAGTGGCACTCTACCACTGCTCTGCAGCAGATCAAGAGGGAAGCAGGACTTTAGTATGGGTTTAGAAGTGGTGTACACTGTCTGCTGTACCTTCATTTTGCTCTGGTGCTCCATCTGGGTGGTCTGTTCCTGCATGCGAGCCATCTCCAGAGCCTCCTTGGCATGTCCTGGATAGAGGTGACAGGGAAAGACAGCAACACAGAGCTGAAGGCTATGGTTTACACACAGGGTCAGTGATCTGCAGGATGCAACCATGACTGATCGGACTCTCAATCCTGACAGGACTCCACTTATCTTTTCTCTTTTACCTTTCTGGTTTTCATTCCCTTTTAACTGTTCAGGAAAATGCTTAAAATGAAATGATAGACACATAACACTACAGAAGTAGCTGGTGAAAGCTTTGCTTGAATGTGGCACCATGGTGAGTTACAGTCAGTTTGCAAGGTGATGACCTTTGAACCCAGTCCACTAGTTTGATTAAAGGTGGGGGCAGCACAGTTACATAATATTAAATATATAAATCTATATTATCTAATAAATTAAATATATAAATGTATTTATGTATGTACAGGTGCTGTCGTAGATTATGAGGGTGGGCCTCGTTGCATCATTGAAGCGACCACCACCATGAACCAAAGAGAAGCTGGATGCTGGTGCATCACTTTCGGTGTGCAGTAACGGTAGAGTCTGGTTAAACCTGAACTCCGGTGACCCCCACTGTGCAAACAGGCCCTCCTAAACACTTACGGGACTTGTCGAGCTCCTTGGCCGCCTGAGCAGCACGCTCCAGCCCGGTGGGATCGAAGTTGCTCCATTTGTCCTTGGGTTTATCTCCGCCGCCGCTGGAGCCTCCGGCTGGCGGCGGCGGCGGCGGAGGCTGAACCGGGAGTCCAGGAGGCGCCTCGGGCTGCCCCTTGTTCAGGCCGAACAGCCACGACATTTTACCGAGAATAACTAAAGCACAGTTTGGCCGGTTCTGTGCGGAGAGAGAGAGGAGGGTGCTGCTGCAGGGCTGTCACTGCACTTCCTCCACACGCGTGTCACGCCGCGGTCTTCTGCGCAAGTGCATCAGAGAGTGCAGGTTCCGCTGAATAACGGCAACGCCGATTGGCTGGTACACAAGTACTTCTTCCTCTCATTGGCTGTCCAAGCGAACTGTGTTCACTAGAGGTCACTCATGTAGTCCCACCCAAAGTTGATACGGTAGCCGTAGAGGGTCAGAATATGTACAATTAACATGGAATGGACATGGTGTTCCTCTGGTTGCGTCAGGCTGACTCTGGTTTTGCAAGTCATAGCTCGTTGACATTGGTGTGATGTGTCCTCTAGACCTGAGTCTCGAACCAGGTGCAGTCATTGAGTTTGATCCGTGCGGGATCAACAGAAATAAATGCTGGACTGGAGGAATGTTTAGACTTCGAACCTGGGTGTATGTGTTTCTGAAATGCCACTGGTTAATGAATTTAAATTTTGTCTTTGTGTCTACTAGTATGCACTATCATGGACACACAAGAAGAACTTTTGCAGGGAGATAGCAGCCACAGCACCTGCAAATGACTAGTGGAGAATAAAATACCTATCAAAATCACAATTTGTTAAAATGGCTGTCTTTTAGTGAAGAGAATCAAGGCAGGACCAAAGAGTATATATCAAAATGTTTAATGAACTAAACATTATGAGGACAATCTTACCACAACAAAGGGCAAAATATATATTTACAAAGAGCAAAAAGTCATCACATGATAAAGCTTGAGGTCACTTTTCTTCCCAAACCCCCCCAAAACTCATAATCCAGTAGCATCAAATAATAATTTAACAAAAGGTTATATCTGATTTACACAGGGAGAGTGAAGGAAATTGATAATCACATCCTCTATGGTGATAGTGGAGGAAATCAGGGGAGCTGCTGAGGAGCATTTTTTATAGGAAACTCTGCAGCAGGAAATCTCTGGCACACGATAATAGATGTTGGACTTCAGTCAGTGAATGTAGCAGGAGCAGGTCTGTCTGTGGACAAACAGTTGCTATTCCGGCTGCAAGCTTGGATTATGATGATGCTCTTGTGATGACTTAAGAGTGCAGCGGTGACTACAGTATTACAGAGTTGCCCATTGTCAGTACTGTAACACAGACAACAATAAATATCACCGGCTTGGAAAAGTCCGAAATTTGTCAAATCTCTTTTCATACATGCACTGAGTTTGAACAGCAAAATTGCAGCATGGCTGAAGAGGAACATATTAAGTAAAGAAACTGGGCAGGGAGTTAGTGACACCAAAGACCAGTGTGGAGCTGGTGGAGACCTGTGTGGGACATGCAGATGAGCGACTTTGGTCAGGCAGTGCATAACAGAACTGTCAACTCTCTGGTCAACCAGTGAACTCCTCACCATGAACACCAAGCAACCCACACTAGACATGGTGATCAGACCCTGGTCTCAATGTGGGTCATTAAGCATGGTGCAACCCCTGGTATACTGATCAAGAGAGTATTAAAAAATAAACTAAATTAACCTTATATGATCATATGAAAAATACCTAGATGAAACAGCAACTGTAAAGCAAAGAGGTGAGTGTGTGTCTGGTTGACTGTTTCGGGATCATCTCAACAATCCAAGAGCGCTGCTCTTTGAACCACACCGCAACTGAAAATCCATAGCTGTAGAAAGTCCTTTACTGTAGTAAAACGATACGGGAGAAGACACCAGGAGGCTCTTTGCCATCACCCAGCGCTGCACGGAAGCCTTCTTGTTGCCGAGCCTGTGCCAGTTTAGCGAGTGAGAGGAATGACCGAGGTTCTGTGATGGCCAGATCACTGATAACACGTCGGTTCAGCTGAACGCTGCTCTGTACGGAGGAAGGGAGGAAATGTTTTAACATACAGAGAGCCTGAAACGTCAAAGCCAAGACATCCTGGAGAGAACTGGTACAATGCTGTAATATGTGACACAACCAACCTTTGTAAGGTTGTGCATAAGGGCAGGATACTTCATTCCATGCTCTCGTGATGCCGCTGCAATGCGTGTGATCCAGAGCTGGAGAAATGAGAGCACACCAAAAATAACATCATTTGGTTACCTGGTTCAAGCACAGATCAACAATTATGTGTTGTATATACAAGGTCGGTTTCTTGCAAGAACTCAACAAACTTCCCATACATGTTCACGTTTAATACACCCTTCTGCAAGTTGAAGACATTAATTAGTAGGAGCCAACAAGAGTGGGATTGGAAGGACAGCTGACTTTTCATTAAGTGACAACATAGTGCAAAAATCTTTAATCATCTTGTGACCCCTCAGATTTATTTTGGGGCCCCCTGGGGGATCCTGACTCTTGTGTTGGAAACCACTGGATTACAGGGTTGTCCATTTAACGAGTGTCCTACAGTTCAGGGTCTACTGGTAAACTAACGTCTTGACGCTTAATCAGAAGGCTGCTACTACTGCTGGATACGTTCTAATTTTATATTTGTACCCAGGATTCCTTGGAAAGCAGTATTAATAGTGACTGATGTAAGCTCGTGAAATACAGTAAACTGAATTGGTTTGGCTAGAGGAGAGCAGTGCACTGGTGCAAAACTTCTTCACAGTGACTCTGACAGTCTGCAGCCTTCACTGCTTTGTGTAATGTAGTTTGAAGGAACAAATATCCAACATTTACAAAGACCAAGAGACTTGATAAAATCTGGATTGCACAGTAGTTAGAAGCTATTCCTCTGATGTTCCAGACGAACTCTAAACAACAAATCCCTGACTTTGGCAAGTGCACCAGCCTTGTGTGTGTTGTCGAGGACATAGTGTTTGTGACTTACCGTTCTCATGTTGCGTTTCTTCAGCCTCCGGGCTTTGGTGGCGTAGACGAATGCCCTCCTGACCGCCCGCACAGCCAGGCTGTAGCAGCGGTTCTTTCTGCCTCTGAAGTGCTGGTGGAAGACACGACAGGATAATGACTACAGCAAAACCCCGGACGTTATGCTGTTAAAATTAGATCAGAGTGATGAAGCATCCTCCTGACTGGCCCATCTCTAAACAGCAAACTAAAGCAGAATGACTGAATGAATTCGTTTTTTGTTTTTGTTTTTTCTGAGACGACTACAACACAGATTACGGAATGATGATGTAAAACACAGCATTTAGTCAGTGTAGCAGAAGGTTGGTCCACTCTGCTCCGGGAAATAGTCCGAGCCATACCCGCGCATGCTTGAGAACTTCTTGAACTTTCCAGTATCTGTCGGGCCCACGGTTTCTGATCCAGCATGACAGCGTCAGGAATACCATGGCTGTTTGTCAGTCGACTTCACCGCAGTCTCCCTTTCAACATAAAGAAAACACTGATTTTAGTGACCTTAGCCCAGTTCCCCCTAGAAGGAGACTGAGTCCAGTTCCACACGGCGTGCTAACGACTACAGAGGCGTACTGGGTACGTTCGTTTTATAACCCAGGACATCTAGTGTCTGTGTTTCCTCTGCTCCGTCCAGGTTTTCTGACGGAAAAGTCGGTAAGGAATTATTGGCGATGGTAAAACAAATGAAGCGCTTCATTACCAGAGAGAACTGACTTTATGAGCAAAAATAATAATAATAATAAAAGAAAATACAGGAAAGAAAAAAGTCACAATCAAGTAAAACAAACCATTAAAAACCGCAATCCTCTTACGTGTGTGTGTGTGTGGGTGGGTGGTTGGTTGCGAGGCCGGGAGACACCAGTGAATTAAACACGCGCTCCCATGAGAGCAGTGACGCAGCCACGGTGGATGCTGGGATAGCAGTTGGTGGAGGTCAGAGAAGTTCCAAAATGTCGGCTGTTGGTCTTAAGTCCTTGAGCCGCTGTGGTCTTTTGGCATTCCGCTCCCCCGCAGGACTGGTGGTATGTTTGAAGTGATCAGAATAAGTAAATAGTTTACACTATCTGCTGTTGTCAGACAATGATACTGTCATGGAACTCTGTCGCCTTGCTTAGAGTAACACATTCCCATTTAACAGCGGAGGGCTCCGTCTATGCCCTGAAATCCGGGTTACGTAGTCAGCTGCTAACTAGCTACCCCTGACGGCCAGCTGCAGTTAGACTGACTCTGCAATGATTTCAGTTTTAATTTCTCGGTTATCGACTGGTGTGTTTAGCATCAACTATAAACGATAAAAATCCAGTTACTGAGACTTGTAAACATTGCTTTGCTAATTAAAGCCTGATAAAGCAGTCTGACATCCTCCTGTACGAAATTCAATCAAAACAAACAGCCAGACAAAGCGGATGAATTTATGACTTCACTCTGTGTAACAGTAGAGCCATGTTTAACAGTATGTCATATTCAGTATAAATAAATCAGCTACTTGCTGTTTTGATTTGGAAATTTTTTGTGCTTACATTAAAAGTTTGAACCACTTAATGTTGTTGCAGTGGTTTCTGGTTTAAAGTAGAGCTTCAACGATTAAGGGATTAGACTGGGAAAAAAAATAATCTGCAGCTATTTTGATAATCGATTAATCACTTCAATTATTTTTCAAGTAAAAATGCCAAACATTTGTCGGTCCCAGCTTCTCAAATGTGAGGATTTGATCATTTTTTTTCGTATTATATCATGTATCAACGAAATATATTTCTGTTGGTTGGACAAAATCAGCTTTTTGAATATGTCACTTCTGGCTCCCGGAAATTACAATGGCCCTATTTATTTATTTTTTTATTATTTTTTACTGCTTTTTGACAATTTATAGACTAAATGATTAACTGATTAATCAAGAAAAAATAATCAGCAGATTCATCAGTAATGAAAATAATCATCAGTTTTACAGCCCCAGTTTACAGTTACGCCATGTTTAAGTTATCAAAACCAGAAGATCCACTGATATCTATAAGTTGGAAGAGTAAAGTTACTCCAAGGAGCAGGAAAGTACAGTTGAAAGCTTGAAACAGCAGTTATGCCAATAGGTCTCTTTTCAGAGTAATAGGAGTATTAAATAAATAATAACCTGTCGTTGTCAATAAGACAATGGAGTGAAAGAGGGAAAAGATAGAGTAGTTTAAATTTCCATGTCATCATTCTCAATGTGAGAGCATCATGTAACAATGCAGACATTTTTCTTGTGTATAATGTAAATGGTAGAGTAGCAAAATCATCATGTTTCTTTTCCCCTTGTCCCCACTGTCAGGCGGTGCGGTACGCCCAAACAGCAGCAGCTCCAGCAGCACAGGCCAGAATAAAGAAGTTCCAGGTGTACAGATGGGACCCAGACACTCCAGGAGACAAACCCCGCATGCAGACCTACGAGATCGACCTTAACACGTAGGTGTTACAGCTCTTCCCTTTGCAGTGAGGAGGATGAGGAAGGCCAGTGTGTGCTGCACTGTGTCAGTTTAACTTTTAAAGTGTGCTGGCAGTTATTATCCTCCTAAACACATAAATTATAGTAATGCACAACAGTGTTCTGGTGATATCTGAAATTAATGGGTGAGGTGGAGGTGAATCTGTTATTTTCTATATCAAAACAAACCGGAGGGTATTTTTGCACTCACATTATGGATGCTTTATCGACCCCTGTCGGCCAGTCGGAAACGACTGTTTTCTGTGGGAAATTTTGCAAAAGTGTTTGCTGTTGTTACAGTGTAGGTGCAGTGAAAAGGATTTTGTCAGATTAAGCGTTAACAATCAAGTTGAATAACATCTTATCCTTTCCAATGAATAGTGCTGACTATAGCATTATTAACAGAGCTCCTATTTGTTCATGCTAATGATATCAACAGATTTGCTTAGGGCATTGAAAGCATCACCTGTAAACACAGGTCATGATTAATGAACTGAGAACCGCCTTCAGGTGGTTTAAAATCAGGTGGCTCTGACAGCCTGGCATATTTCCAGTCCTCTTCCTTCTCTAATCAGCTTGACGAAACTTCTAGCCCACATCTGTCAAAATGGCACTGCAGCCAGAAGTTAAAACTCAAAACTGCGCTTCAGCCATAGCACTTGCCATGATTTCCTTTATTCAAACACATTAGAGTTGTCCCCTTTTACACTTTTTGTTTTACACATGTTTTACTGACTCGCTGACTGGTTGTGTTCTTCTTCATCTAGCTGTGGCCCGATGGTTCTTGATGCCCTGATCAAGATCAAAAATGAGATGGACTCAACTCTTACCTTCCGCCGCTCCTGCAGAGAAGGTCAGTAACATGGCGGCTGGAGTACGCCACCAGAATAATGATGTGGCAGATAATGATTCTGTGTAATTAGTCACAGTAATTAGTTCGAAGATTAGAAGTAACCACAAAAACGCCCAAAATTACCCTGTTGTAATGGTGCAGCCTACATCTTGTCTTTTTTGTTTCTTTTTTTGTTGCTGCTGTTGTTGTTTGTTTTGTTTTTTGTTTTTTTATTTAAGGGAATATACCAAAGTTTTAGAAGTTTGCTCTGTAGATTAATTTTCTTTTTAAGTAATTATTTGTTCATGTCAACCACAGGTCATTCAACCATGATAGATAATGTCGACATTACTTTTCTGAATTAGTTTTCCAACAAAAAATATCTATTACTACTCTACGGTAATAAATTACTAAAGTACAGTATTGTGGTGTTTTGTCTTCAGATTGTCCTGGCTCCGAAATTATTCTGAAAATAATTTTAAAATCTTTTTATTTCAGGTATTTGTGGATCCTGTGCAATGAACATTAATGGAGGAAATACACTTGCTTGTCTCAACAAGATTGACACCAACATTAGCAAGCCAACTAAGATTTACCCCCTGCCACATATGTATGTGGTCAAGGACCTGGTACCTGTGAGTAAAAAATCCTCAATTAAGAGTCCACTGCACCATTAACAGCTGGAACAGCTCTGACCGGTAACAGATGTTACTCAAGTTGTTCCATTTGTGAATATAGCATTTTCTCTCCAGTCATGTAATGAAGTTAAGATTTAACAAAGTCATAACATTAAACCTGGAGAGTTTTAAATCAATTATCATTACTTGTCTGTATATTCGACAAATGCAAGTTTTTATGTGGCTGCTGAGGTTGAAAATAATAATTTCAGCTTCTTTTGATTGATAAACTCGTAGGTAGTATACCAAATTCAAACCAACTGGCCAAATGTGACATGTTTTTTGAATATCACAATGAGAACAGGTGAAGACTTCCCGCAACTTTTCACTACTTCTTTGTTTTTATATATTGCTGGCCAAGTTAAGTTGCTCAGACACATGGATAAATTGCTTTATTCATTTCAGTTTTTTTAATCAAGTTTTACTCTGACATTTCTTTATTCTGGCTGGATCCTTGATTGCACAATTGTGTTTGCAGGACATGAGTAACTTCTACGCCCAGTACAAGTCTATCGAACCCTACCTGAAGAAGAAGGATGAGTCACAGGAGGGGAAAGAGCAGTACCTGCAGTCTGTAGAGGACCGACAGAAGCTGGTACACCACTGTTTTTATTTTGGTGAGGTTTTGACAGACAGGCTTTCCAGTGATCACAGTCACAGGGAAAAAAAATATCATTTCTTTCTTTTCTCCTGTGTAGGACGGGCTGTATGAATGTATCCTGTGCGCCTGCTGCAGTACGAGCTGCCCAAGTTACTGGTGGAACGGAGACAAATATCTCGGACCTGCTGTGCTGATGCAGGTGTGTGTGTTGTGTGCATGTTGTGTGCATGTGTGTGTGTGTCTGTGTGTGTGTAAGCACTTTAACATTTAGGATGGTTTATTGTATTCTGAGACAATTCAAAAATTGACCCTGAGTATGAATAATAATTGTATATCCTGTTGTCTCTCAGGCGTATCGTTGGATGATTGACTCAAGAGACGAGTTCACAGAGGAGCGTCTGTCCAAGTTGCAGGATCCATTCTCCCTCTACCGCTGCCACACTATCATGAACTGCACCAAGACCTGCCCCAAGGTAACCTGTCAGCGCTCATCTACATCCACATGCACACCACAGCTCCCGCTACAGGTACATCTCATCTAATTTGCCTTTATGCACTTTTCCCTCACTCACGTCTTTTGAGCGAGATGCAAGGAAAACGTGCCAGAAAGAAGGAATCATGGAGACAGGTTTTTGGTGAAACGAGGTGTCCTTCATTCTCAGGTGTTATGACAGGTATCCACACATGTATGAAAATAGGTGACCATTATTTAAGAATGTCTTATACTTTATAGAAATAATGAATTGGACTAAATGTTTTAGGGAAAATGGAAATTCTTTAAATGTATCTCGTCAAAATATAGTTTCTCTCTGATGCATGTGGAGTTTCAGCATCAAATGTGACTGAATCGAAAATGACACCGACAGACAGTTAAAAACCCTCCTGCTCTCCCTGAATATAACATTATCTGTCATCTTACTGATGATTGAGGGAAGTTGTTTTATGGTTTATTTGTTAATCAGACCTACAGTACAGCAAACAAAGATCCATTATTTAACTAGTGGGTGAATTGGAAACAAATAAAATATAAAAACTGGAAGTAACATTGTACCTGAGTAGACCTGCAATGAATAGTCGAGTAATTGGTTAGTTGATCTACAGAAAATTAATTGGCAACTCTTTAGATAATCAATTAATTGTTTAAGTAATTTCCCGGAAAAAATGGCAACAATTCGAGGGTTCCTGCATCTCATATGTGAATATTTTATGTATGTTTGTTTTGTTTTGTTTTTTTTGTTTTTTTTTGTCCTTTGTGATAGCAAATGTTGAGAAATTAAGAATCAATCAATCACAAAACTTGGCATTAGTTGCAGCCCTATACTTGAGCGTGTTCTGTTATTTTTCCTGGTATAAAACTACAGGTCAGAGTGGTCAGATTTCCAATAAAAGGGTGTGTCGGTCTGTGAAAGACTTCTGCCAAGGCTGGTCTCGTGAATCCTTGTGCAAACCTCCTCACATATCCCTCCTCACTCCTCCACAATACAGAAATAAACCTACTACACTCACAGTCACCATGAGCGACCTTTATGGTGACAGACCTGATAGATTTTCAGGTTTTGCGAAGAAAGGAAAGTTAAAATCAGGGAACTGGGATGCACCCTTTATCTTGTGTCCTTAATACACAGACTACATTTGCTGTTTGTGCTTTGCAGGTACAACATCCTGCCTTTCCATTCATCAAAAATCAAAATGATTCTTACTGATCTCTCCTAATCCATCTTCTTCTGCTCTCAGGGGCTGAACCCAGGAAAAGCGATAGCTGAGATCAAGAAGATGATGGCCACATACAAGGAGAAGAAGGCCACTGCTGTCTGAAACCTCAGTTGTCTTTTTGTACAACTTTTCCTTCCTTGATTTAAATTATATAATGATTAAAAATGCTTAATTAGGTCTAAAAGGCCAGGACACCAGGAGCTCCGCCACCACCACACCCTAAAGACCACAGAGGCAACTAATGGTAATGGATGTGTGTGTGTGTGTGTGTGTTTGTGGTTGGAGGGCTTGGTGTTACACAAACGCACATGTACAGTATGAATGCAGGAGAGAGATTGTGTGTTTGAGTCTTAACATTTACCACACAAGAGGTATTCATCTCAAACTCCACTGTGTGTAGTTTTGTGCACTTAGAAGACATAACACAGCATACTATTGAAGTAAAGACATGAGTAGGCATTTTCTTTAGCTTGCTGCTTTTCAGGTTAGCAGCGGGTTCACAGACATCCAGTGTATATATTCCCTCAGATCTTCCAACATACCGACAGCAGTCTTTGTTTTAATGGAAAATAAATAGTTGAAATCCTGCCCTTGTGTTCATTGGTTATTACTTGCTGACAACAATGTCACTCCTGCCATCCAGCTACTACACCCACAGTCATTAGCAGCCAGTGTCCACTAGATGCCATTATTGTGCAGAGCCCAAGCTGTAAATGACTTGGACCGTCGGCTACTTCATCATTGTGTTAATGGGTTCACTTGAAGCCTGTCACACAGACAGATATTTGGGTCGATGTGCCTGCAGGTGACACAGTGTCGCAGTGTTCGTGTACTACAAGTATTACATATGTGTCATACATGTGCTCTGACCTGAATTCAAAGAACTGCATGTAACAGCAAAGCTTAATTGGAAGTGGAAACATCTTTGTGATTGGAAAAAAGGTTCAAAGGTTTTATGAGCCTAATATCTACATTATCTACCTCTACCTCTGAGTTGGTTACAAAGTGTTTCTTTGCATAAGTAACAAAACTCTAAACCATAATACATCAATGGACGAGACAAAAGTTAAAGGATTGTGCTGCTGAGTTCGACATTGACAAGAAACTAAAGCTTGATTTGATCTTTAAAAAATAGAAGATAAAACGCATAATAGCCAAGAATGAAAACATACGCACAGTAAACGATCCATGAGATACACACAACGGGAGACGCTTGGTTGATGACAGCTAGTGGAGTTTGTGGAAGAGGAGGGCGGTGGTTATGTCACAGCCGAGGTCTCCGGGATTTGGCAGAGAACTGACCGTTTTCAATCTTAAAGGACGGCAGATGGTTTTCATGTCTGATCCCTATGTGTGGATTATTTACGTGAGTCCACCTGGTAACCTGGCAACAGTATATACGGCATTGATTCGGCGCCCAGCATTTCTCAATATTTGATCGGGTCATCACTATTTCTTCCACCGTTGACCTCTAACGTCACTGAGTGTGACGGCTAAGCCAGTCCTGGCCTAACCCTGATCTTGCTGGGACTGGGGATCGGGGGTTGGGGGGCTGGAGACCGGGACTGGACGGGGAGGAGACTGCGGATGCGGGGCGGTGCAATGTGGCGCTGCGAGGTCCTCCTGCGCTCAGTGGACGCATGAGAGCTGAGGGAAGTCGGAACGAGCTGAGTCCAAGTTAGGTAAGACACACTGCAAAAAGTCTCAGCATTTCCAGTTCTTGGTTTTACTGCACCTGCTTTAATGTTTTTATCCTCTGCATGTGTCTGCTCAGATAGATGGGAAGACTTAGCTTGTGCTGAGAGTTATGGAGGAAAAAAAAGAGGTCAGCAGATATGAGGGGACTGTGCACAGATTTAATGCAGCCCAGTCCCGGTTTCTGGGACATTAAAGCATCTCCGGGCCTTTAGCAGTCCGCTAAATGTAGCCCGAATAATTGTGGATAATAAGCGTGCACGTTAATGGCTGTGGCGAGCTGACATGTGGTCCTGTGTTTTCACTGGAGAGAAGAAGGAGGAGGGACTTTACAGCTCAGCCTGCAGCAATGGCACTACAATGGAGAAAGGCTGCCAAGAGAAAAAACTAAAAAAAAAAAAAAAAAAATCAGCTGCTTCCAGAGTCTGGGGGTCAGTGAGGGCACATGGAAAGATGATTTTACACTTTTTCATTTACTTATTTGTCATGGTTGCATGAAATCAAAAGGCGTAAAATAGATGACAGCAGTGGAACCTCCTGTTGGTGTCCTCAAAAACTCTTACTTGTGTGTGTGTCTGTGTGTGTGTGTGTGTGTGTGTGTGTGTGTGTGTGTGTGTGTGTGTGTGCGTGTGTGTGTGTGTGTGTGTGTGTGTGTGTATGTAGGTGGGGGGAGATGGGGTCTCTTGCTGGGAAGGGAAGGAGTCAATGAGGAGAGGGGGGCTAATCACTCCCAGATGTGTGCTGTGAAAACATATGGTTTCCGATAGCCACCGTGATGCACAAGAAGAATGTGTGTGTGTGTGTGAGAGAGAGAGTTATGCTGGTACACAAACACACACAGATTTATTGTTACACATGCAGAACTTGTGCAAACAATGCTTCTGTCACGTTTTGTGCTGAGTGAAAATCAGCATGCAGTCTCACAGAGAAAGCTGAAAGGTGTTGGATGTGTTGAAAGCACAAATTAACCGCTGCATGTTGTGTGTATGAAGCAGCCTACAGTGCTGCAGCGAAGGAGGAGCATTCATACTTTCCACAAAGTGGAAAACTAGTTTAGTCAGTGCTGCAGGAAACTAAGGAATTGGATTTTACTGTATGTAACATTCTCATAGTGTGACTTCCCGAATCACATTGACAACTTAAGAAAAAAGAATGAAGTGGTTTACTAGTTGGTGATGTCTTGATGTTGTCAGTGCTTTTTTGTCCACATGTCATTTTGACTCAACCCTTTTGCTTGGTGGAGTGAAGAAGAAAGAAAAGGGGGAAAGGGGAGGGGGGGGTGTTCGAGGAAATGACCAGTGAGGGCGACAGAAGGGAAATGAAGGATGTGGAGACAGACAGAGAGAGAGGGAGGGAGGGATGAAGAAAACTCAGAGAGTGGGGTGGGGTTGAGGGGTCCTCTGTTTCTTTTCCTGGAATGCAGCCTCGAGACTGTCTGCTGCAGCGAGGAAAAGTAGGAAAACGGAGAGATTGTTCTTAGGAAGACAAACGTGCCACATTCTTCCTGTCAGAGTTTTCTCCCCCTCTTCTTCTTGCCGTGGCTGTCTGGGGCCAGTGGAGGGGGTTTGGTGGCGTTGGAGGGGGGGTTGAAAGGTGATGGAGGGCAGGGGGAAAGAGAGGAGAAGAGAGTTCAGCAATAAGCAGTTTATTCCCCTCATGTTCTTGTTTTGATTATTCATCCTCTCCCCTGATCCCCCCCCAGTGTTGAAGTCAGTCTACCTCCCAAAGTGACCATGAGAGTCCTCCTACTACTCTGCATGCCAGGTAACTACACCACACTCCTCTATCAGCTGAAACAGTCATCTGAAGCCCCTGAAAACCTGGTTTCAAGTCTTACATATTTTGCTATAACATTAAATATACATTACTAAATGTGGAACTACGAAAAAAAGGGATAGTTTGATGATCTGGGAAATAATTTATCCGCCTCGTTGCCCAGAGTTAAGTGAGAAGATAAAATACTAACTCTCATGTCTGCACGATAAATAATACAGCCAGCAGCCAATTAGCTTAGCTTAGAATAAATACCAGCAACAGGAGGAAACAGCTAGTCTGGCTCCGTCCACAGGTAACAGAATCTGCCTTCCACAGAAATGCACAACAACCACCTTTTTCCAACTGCATCCCGGCCACTTCAAACCAGATCACCGCACCCAAAATCAAAAAGTACTTCAAAATCTCTCATGTGCGACAATTAAAAAGGTTCCAGCTTTGGCAGAAAATTGTTGGAGCCTGTCAGCCATAGTAAAGACATGGCTGAGAAAATTGGTTTTGAGTATTAAATAGTTCTAAAGCAGAGGTAAGAGTAGGCGTGTTGGAAATCAGTCGAAGCACAAAATGATCTCTTCTGAATGTTACTCTGAATAACAGTAAGATGTAAATTTGTGAAAGGGCCAATGTAATGTCCAGATGGTCTGTAAGTTTAAATACACAAATCAACCAAGTCCACACCTTTACTGTGCTCAGTTTAATACACTCAGAGGTTTTGCTGCAGACGCCCCCTGATGAAGGCAAGGCATCTGAAAACGTTGAATAAAGCATGGTGTCCTGCAGGGGAGCTGTTCCAGGACTTACCATTTTTATGGACTTTAAAGCAATAAAGGGACTTCGTGCCACTTTTACCAACTGCAGTAGTGTAATAGTAGTGTAACAGCTCCTTTTATTGCCTCAAAAGGAGCCGGGTACAATGTTCAAAACGTAAGAAATTGAAATTTTAAAACCACCAGTGAGAGGAGATCGCAGATATTAGAAAACACCTGAAAAAAGTACTAGTGCACGATAGCGCCACTAAGTTACAGTATTCAGAGTACTTGTCATTACTCACTTTCCACCCCTGCATTTCACTCATCACCTCATCTTTGTGATCACTTTATTTTTCTAAAATGTCGACAGTTCTGCTGCTCGCCCAGGCCCAGTACCAGGAACCGTTTCCTTTTCTGGGTGAGTTCATTAACAGAATATTGGCCTGGATTGTTCCAGCTCAGCATTGGTTTATATCAGAGCTCTCCACATCTGTTCCTGATCTCTGGTTGTCCTCTGATGTGTCACCTAGCCTCGAGGAGTAGTTCTCTCTCCTCCTCCTCCGACTGTTGTTTACCACCCGCATAGCAACCGTTGTCACAGTGTAAAGAGCACTCTGACCACTCTGCATGTCATTATTTGTAAACACCTCTCATATGAAGTCATGGATTACGTCCTCACAAGCTGCTCATTTTCCTCAGCTTTGGCATGCAAGTGGTTCACATCATATGGAGTGTGTGTGTGTGTTTGTATATTTGGGGGAGGTACAGACTGTAACTGGTTTCACAGTGTTGATCTCATGAAACCTTTTTTTCTCTCCTGCTTATTTTATGGCTTCACAGAGGACTACGGGCCAGATTATTTTCAAGGTAAAACATTTTCAGGTTCATAGAAATGCTCACTGATGTTCTTGAAATGTTACTTTCACATTTAAGCGTCACGGCACAAGACAAAAGGGATTCCTCTCCTTGTTTTTTAGGGGGGCAAGATCCTGAAAATCATGATTCTCTTCCTAGAACCTACCAGCAGCAGGTTCGACTCGAGCCTGTGGTCCGTCCAGAAAAATCAGGTATATCTGCTGAATTCTCCTCCTGTTAGAGTCACATGTTCCCCTTATGTCATGATATTTAAAATAGGTTTGTATGGTGCCAGTGACTCATTTTTAAATCTATTTTCCATGTGGACGTCAGGGTCCGATTTGGAGACGGAGCCCACAGAGCCAGGTCCTCTCGGTAAGAAAGCTGCAGAGATGAGGGCAGATAGTCAGATGTTTACTCTGAGTGGAGAAATGATTTTTCTGTGTGTTTGTGATTTTCAGACTGCAGAGAGGAGCAGTATCCCTGCACCAGGCTCTACTCCGTTCACAAGCCATGCAAGCAGTGCCTCAACAGCCTCTGCTTCTACAGGTGCGTAGGACTTTCGAATGAGTTTTAAATGAGCAGTTCACCCCAAAATGAACTCCCAGTCATTATCTCTTTTGCCCTTACGTCAGTCAAAACCCCTCTTAAGTTTGTAGGACAAACAAACACACTGTGAGTCACTGCGCATTGCTCCATTTCGGCCTCCACCCAAACTTTGTCAAAGTACTGTCACTGCTCCAAAAAGCACAAAGTATCTGTCAGATCTGTGCAAACAGCCTGTGCCACATAATCCAAGTGTGAGAGTGAAAACCCAGAGCACAAAAGTGCAGAATTTACCTAATTTTTTTCTGGTATAATTCCCTCATGGACAATGCATGGGTTCGGTCTTTTCTAGGGCAAATAACAGTGAGGTAAAAACAGAAGTAAATATACGACTTCTGGAGCCACAATGCATTTCAACGCGTCACAAACTTACATGTATAGTTTCAAGAAGACTCAGCTATTTCATAAAACATCTGCGCACTCTAGTTTTCTGCAAACGCAACTCAGACAGGAGTAAATAAGACTTTTGTCAGGGACTATTTACAGCTGCGGATTAATACACATTTGGTGCTCTAGCAGGTATTTACAGCAGCAGGCCAGTGTATGTGGTATCGACTCAAAACCCATTATGTCACCCAGTGCAACTGTGTGGTTCACTGATCCATTTTTAATGGTTTTTGGTCAACAATGGAGGTTTATTGCAAAGATGAAGGAGTTATTCGGTTCTGGCTACATGGATAATACTTGTTGGCAGGATCAACGTATTGTTGGTTTCAATCTTTTCATGGGATTTGTTGACATTAAGAAAATTATAGCATTGCACCAGACTCATATTTTAAGTAGAGTTTTGACTGAAATGGTGATGACTGTGTTTGCATTTTGGGGTGAACTATTCCTTTAACCCCACTGGCACTTCAGTGTTTCAGCCTCACTTGTGACCTCCACATGTGTTTTCATACAGTTTGCGACGGGTGTACGTCATCAACAAGGAGGTTTGCGTGAGGACCGTGTGTGCACATGAAGAGCTGCTCAGAGGTGGGTTCATTCTATAGTGTGTTCCCCTGTGTGTGTGTGTGTGTGTGTGTGTGTGTGTTTGTACATGGAGCCTTGTTATTCTAACTCTGACTCCTCTCTGTCTGTGTGCAGCCGACCTGTGTCGCGATCAGTTCTCTCGCTGTGGCGTGGCAGCACTGAGTGGACAGTGTGCATTACTAGGAGGAAGCTGTGGAAAGAGCTGCGGTGGCTGCTGATTGAGCACTGAGATCAGGGACACTACCTGCCCAGATACTGCCGCTTTTTCTACAACTTGTCCATATCCTCTTACTTTATCCTCCCCCTCCTCCTCCGTTTCTCCTCCTCACATCTCCTTCTGACTGTTCTGTAAAACTCATTACTCTTGTGCGAAAAGTACTTCTGCGTTTGAAAATTTTTACTCTATTTCTCTTTACCTTTATTTTTCAACATGTATGTCAGCCCAGTAGCTTGTGTGTGTATGGTTTAATATAATCCAAAGAACATTGATGATTGTATAAATCACTGGTGCTATAAAATCATCACACTGGTGCTATAAAAACTTAACTTTTAGAGATGCACATAAAACCGCAGAACATCTTTTATCTATTTTTTTTTTTTTTTTGGCATATTGTATCATATTAATCTCATGCTTTGTGTTTGTTGATATGTTACTGTACTTGTGTTGAGAAGCAGTCATTGTCATGATGATCAACTCATCAATGGTGGCCACTGTGCACTGACATCAGACAAAACTAATCAGTATCCAGCCGTCAGCAGTCTCGTCGTTGAAGATCATGAGATGTGTGAAGAAACAGGTGGTGAGTGACCTCAGTTTTTGTACTAATGCCACCTGGATCTGTGCTTAGCAACCAAGCAGCAAGCTTATATAAATACATTCCAGTGGCAACAAGTGCTCTGAAAAGCCATCTCCCAAACGGCCTCTATACTACTGCTTTGTAAAACTGTCACTATAAAGACTGAGAAAAAAAATAAACTTTTTTTTTTTTTTACTACAGCTGTTGTGATCGCGTCAAACATGATTCATTGCTGTAAAATAATCTGAGGCTGCAGCTCAGTGCACTGAAAGGTATTTATGAAAGACAAGAATTATGGTGCGCACAGTGAGTTTATTCTCCTGCAAACATGTGGCTTCCATGTGTACTGTCCATACAAGTCATATTGCTGTTATTAATCATCAGTCTGTCAGCCAACAAAATAGTAAGTAAAAAGTATATACACCTAATAAAACTAGTACTAACTAATAAAAATACACATACTGTAAGAATACCATCGCACCGCAGCGCTCGGCTGCTTCTGGTCCCTTTCTCAGTTATAAAATAGAGTCTGTTCACATAATCAGTAAAATCTGTGTCTGTTTCTAAGAAAAAAAATACAGTGCAGTCGCTTCATTATGCTCAATTCGTTTGTTTCCTGGCACTCGTGCACGGTGAAGGCCTTCCTTCCTTCTTTTTCTGTCCGCGACTGTTAATATAAATGTGGAGGAATCGAGGCCAAACTGCAAAACTGGCAGAGCTTCCTTCCTGCGCTATATCCAGATACCGTCTGGAGGAGAATCCTGCGGTGATTTGGGTTTCTTCTTCAGTGAGAGCAGGAAGTTTGGGAAGATGTTGAGCAAGGATCAAGTACAGATGGTTGCCAGTAATCAGCAGGCTGCTGGCGTTTTCAGCACAGCTGCTGAATCACATCGCTGCCTTCCCCTCGCCTGTCGTTTTGTGTGCTGCAGCCGGAGTTAAGTCTTTACTGAACAAAATATCAATGAAGCGCCATCAAAATTACACTAGTGTTCCTTTCGGGGTCACAGGATAAAACAAACAATTTTTTAAACAGTAGAGTGAACACTGTTAGGAATGTTTCTCTGGGTACATATTGCTTTCAGACATTCATGATGGTTGGATTTTTCCCTGGATCAGAAGGTGGTGCGCTGGTGATTCTGGGTTTAAGCTGCGTCTCAGTTTCCTGCCGACAGTAATGATGATGGAAGAGGAGGCTGCCGCCGTTTCATCTCCTGCTGCAGCTGCTCCTTCAGGGTGGATACCTGCAGGAGAAACAGTGGGGGACAAAACCAAATTTGGCATTTCTAACCTGTAATTTAGATCGCATGGTTACAGATTGATGCCATAAGGCTGCGTATTAGGTTCTCCCTCAGGTGGTTGCAGACGACAGAGGGATGAGGACCTGGCTGTGTTGCTGTGGTCGAAACGTGTCATGTCCATGCATAATTGTATAAGATAACATAATCCATGTAAGAACTTGAAATAACATGGCAATACGGGCATTTTTATGTATTTTTTTTTTTCCTCCTGATGACTGCACAGGTTTGATTTGATTCTAATAACTTTCTAGGAACCTCTTTTAATCTAAACAGATTATTGTGCCATGCTAACATCTCAATGGTTGATTCAAATTTTATGGTAACATTTGAGCCAAAATCAAATCAGATACAGTCACATAGTGTATTCCTTTATTGTTGTTTGATAGGGGCTGAAGAAAAAAATTATCAAAACACTTAACCAGTGCATTGCTGGACCCGCGTACTGTACATTTACTATTGTTCCAGAGGTAGGTGAAACAAGGAGTAAAGATAGTGAGTGACACTATAAAGCCACAGTGAAATTCTTTAATTTCCTGGTTTTTATCACCTCCGCCGAGGAGGCGATCACCCGTGTCTGTCCGTCTGTTTGTTTGTCAGCAGGATTACGCAAAAAGTACAGAGCCGATTTGCACCAAACTTAGTGGAGGGATGGGGCACGGGCCAGGGAAGACCCCATTAAATTTTGGGGCAGATCCAGATCATTTGCTAAGAATTTGAATTTTTTCCTCTGAAGTCTGGTTTATGTTCTTTGACACTGGCCTTGTTGGAGGTCTACACTCTACTGAGTGCACTCTCTAGTTCAGTTGTTGTTTCCTCCATGATTTGAAGCCACCTAACTCTGTGCTGTGTGTGAGAACCATCCATCTTTATATACAGTCTAGTTTATATACTGTTTGTGGTGCCTCGGCCTCCTACTGCATTCTCCTGCTTCATAAAGTTTGTTTAACAAAAAAAGAAAAAGTATGTGAAATTAGCAGTGATTCATTCTTGAAGCATTCACCTCAAAATATATAAAGTAGCTTTATTCTTAATACTGGTGTTTTAAAACACTGGACTGAACACAGATAGAAAATGTCTGTACTCTGAATATTTCCCCACAACTCTGATCAAACAATCCTGATCGTACACTGTAGCAGGGAATGAAAAATGTCAAAGGTTAAACACGGGAGACCAGCACAGTGTGTGTACCTGCTCCTCCAGGCCTTTGACTCGGTGTCGGTGAGCCCGCTCTCTGGTGCCCAGAGTTCGCTCTATGTCCCTGAAGCTGGTCCTCAGTCTCTCCGCCTCCCGCTGAGCCTCGTCACGCTGCCTCACCAAACTCTCACAAAGGGTGTGTGACTGCTCCGTCTCAGCCAGCTGAGTCTACTCATCGAACACACACACACACACAAGTGGAAGAGACCAAGATGTGAACACAAAGGGAAAAAAGGGCAGAAACTCTGGCAGGATCCGGAATACTAGGACAGTTCATGCAGAAAAAGTCTAAATGATGGAGAGGGTTTGGCTGGAAGAGTCTAACTCAGGTCTCAGTTCTGTTTTCTGGAGTTGCACTAAACTAAAGGTTTTCTTGACCAATGTACGTCTTATAGGGAACATCGAGTAGAAAAAAGCTGAAACAAGACACTGGTGTAAAAATGATCCTCCAGGTAAAGAGCAATGGCTTCATATTGTTTGTGAAATTTATTTCATGGAAAAATTGCCCTGCCTTTCAAGAGCTTAAGGAATTTTTTGGCACAAATGAAATTGAAAAATTGAATCATCTTCATGAAACGAGATGCTGCACAAATAACTGTTTGAACATGGAACTGCGGGAAATGATAACATATTTCTACGTCTGAAAAACACAGTATTTGTTCTACGTTATGCTGTATTTATGCTACTGTCTCATGTTGTTGCCCCTCCCCCAGAAATGTAAATATGAAAAAGGTAAAGAGGTGATGAGGTAATATGATTATTGTGCTTTTTTTTATTTTATTTTTTTTTTTAACCAGATCATATTGATTCCCCAAGACCCTGTAACAAATACATGAGGGGTCGCGAATTCCCGCTTTGGTTGAAGACGAATTTTTGGTCTCATCTATGGGAAGTGTCTCTTGAGTGAATCAGTAACAAGAGTTAGTGGTGCAGAAGTGAAGAATAACAGAAAAACAAGTCTTGAGTGCTACTTTTTGATGTCTTAACAGGAAGCAGATGTATCCAGACCAGATTAATTACAAGTTAAAATGACCTCACTTGACACCTCAAAGTTTGTGGTGTAATCCACAGAAACTTTACGAGGATAAAGTGGCATTAAAGCACAAGCTAGCCTCCTCCTGTAACGTTCACCAGAGAAAATGTCAAGTTTGTCTCATGAAGCCACTTTTTCGTGGAAACAAAATCCCTTGTTACTCAAGTCAGTGAAGACACAGTCTCTCACAGCGTGAACAGCATGTTAACTGGAAGCTCTTTGGTTTATTAATATATCACAGAAACATATGGAGTTAATTTTTCATGTTCCCATTTGTCCTTCAGTGAAAGGTGATGGACTCCAGGCTTTGCGGAGGCTCTCACCTCCAGCAGAGGTGTGAAGCAACAGCTTTTTGGCCTTTATTACATGCAGTATGTCACCATGAGGACCGGTCTGTAAGTGTAATGCAGATCAGTGGCCGCTCCCCACCTGCAGCATCAGTATCTGCTGCTGTGCTTCCTGCAGCTCCTGTTCAGTCGTGTTCAGAGAGCGATCCAGACGACTTTTCTCTGCAGACAGTCGCATGCTGCCTTCCTCCGTCTTCAGCTTCTGACGTTCAACCTAAGAACAGGTTTATTTATAGAAATATAACCAGCAGACACAGTGAGATCCCTTGCACACAAAAAAAAAGTCACATCTGAAAACCTGATTGTGGTTTCAAAGCATATGTGTCCTTTTTGGACACTGTTTTTCACATTATGTATAGAAGGGCTGCAACTAATGCTCTTTTTGTTGTGGATTAATCTGACAAATTTCTCAAACAATTATTTGTTTTGTCATTAAAATGAACGAAAATAGATTTTTAAAAATGCCCATCGTAATTTCTTAGAGCAAAAGTTAATGTCATCAAAATGTTTGTTTTGCCTAAACAACAGTCCAAAACCTAAAGATACGCAGTTTGCTGTGTTATAACTCAAAGAAAAGCAGAAAATCCTCAGTATTGAGAGGCTGAAACTAGCCAAGCTTTTGGCTTGTTTGCTTGAAAAGTTACAAAAATGGTGACTTGATTATCAAAATACAGTCGACTAATCAAATAATCGAGTAATTGTTACAGCTCTATTCAATACAAACATCAGGAGACATTTGTGTATCAGATGTTTTTTACCTCTCCTACAGATTTTATTCATGTTTTCACATACATCAGCTATGACACTTTCTTTCACAGAGGCAGGTGAAAATTATTTCTTTCATGGAGGAATTTGAACTTTCTGACCCTCCATGACTCCAGTACTCTGTCCGCCATGAGGCGTGGCTCACCGTGACCCTGTACACTGTCAAAACCCGAACGTGTTTCCAAAAAGCTCATGGACTTCAGAATTTGTTTTAATCACAGAAGGCTCTTTTGTGAAGACAGCGCTGACCTTATCCAGTGTATTCCTCAGTGCATTCTTGTCTTTCTCCAGCCTCACAGCCTGTCTCTCGGCGTCTTTTTTCTCCGTCTCAAGCATGGCGACCGCTCGTTGCAGCCCACGCAGGCGCTCCTCTACAGTGGCCCGCTCTGTCTGAGCTGCCTGGGTGCTGCGCTGAGCCTCCACCAGGGCAGCCGAGCGCTGACGCAGAGCCTGGCAAAGGGAAGACGCAGATCACACACAAGTACGTCAGGCTAGAGGCTTCTAAAGAGGGACAGTTGAAGCAGTGGTGCAGCAGTTACACTCAGGTCCTTTGCTGGAGACTTTATTTGGGCGGATGTTTGTTTGAGATTATCTGCACCTCTTGAGCGCTGTTGAGCTCAGCCTCCAGCTCCTCTCGTCTCAGCTCACTCTGGCTCAGCTCGCTCTGCAGGCTTTGCATGCGCTCAGCGAGGGTGGCCATGTTCCTCCTCGCGTCAGCAAATGACACCCGGACTTCATCCAGTCGTTCCTTTGTGGCACAGAGTAATCATCACATAGTCTTTCACTCTTCATCCACATTGTTTCGGGCTTTTTTTTATCTCCTTCTGTTTCACTCACCTGTAGAAGTCTTTTGTCCTGCTCAGCCAGACTCAGTGTCTTCTGCAGAGCGACCAGACGACTCTGTGTGCTGCTGTGGGCAGCTGCCGCCTCCTGGAGGCCCTGGTTTAGAGAAGTGCTCTTCTCTTTGAGTAAAGATTCAGCTTCCTGAGCTTTGAGCAGAGCCTGGCTCAGCCTCTCCACCTCTCTCTGCAGCAGAGACACACGGGCCTCTCCTTCTGCCACCTGCAGTTTGGAGAAGTCAAATTAATGTGCAAATCACTCACTAATATTACGAAATTACAGACTTGTAAAATAAAGTATTACCAAACTCAATAACTTTCGAGGCATATGAATAGTATTACAAACTGACATCCCCAAACAGAGTATTTCAAGCCAAAAAAAACAGATTAAGCACTCGGATATGAAAATAAAAGGACTCTATATCAGCCTGTTGTACCTGTTTGAGTAGAGAGTCATGGCGGTCCTGGGAGGCCTGGCTCTCAACCTCCCGGTCTCCCAGACTCAGTTTGAGTCTCTGTAGCTCCCCCTCCAGACTGCGCCTCCCCAGCTCCACCCTGGTGGCCCGGGCCTCAGCTGCCTCCAGCGCTTCCCGCAGACGCTTCCTCTCCGCCTCCAGACGCATCTCAGCAGCACGCTGCTTATTTAACTGATCCTGCAGGGATGGAGGGAGGACAGAGATGATTTTAAAGACCAGTTGGTGAACATTCAGAGAACAGATTTCTGTCTAGACTCCAGGTTAAAGACAGTCCTCATAAATCCTCCTGAGCCTTTTCAAAAATGCTTCATGTTCTAAAAACGTCTTAATCCAACAAATATAAATTTCTCCCCAGCACATAGACTCATAAAGTTTTGTCTATCTGTGCTGGAAGCTGTTTTTTTTCCCAGGAAGAGCCTCACTTTCACTTTGTGTCCCTGCTCCTCCCGTATTACAGAAGGTGAATTATTATGAAAGGTGCTGGCGTTTAAAAGCAGACATATGGAGAGCTGACGTGGGACGCCACAAGAGGTGTAACCCTGAGTGGATGTGTGGCATCTGTTGTTATTACATTCCCTGACAGTTTGTGCTTCTAGATATTGCTCCACTGTGGAGTGCTGCCATATGGTTCACATGACAGATCAGGGGGTCACTGCTGAGCGAGTCACAAGACAAATACATGGTCTTTACGTGCGTACCAGCACAAACGCGTGTGTACCTGTGTGTGCTTCCTGTCCACCTCCGAGGCCTGCAGTGCTCGCTCGAGGTCCTTCACCCTGTCGCTGAGAGCTCTCCTCTCTCTGTCTCCTCTCCTCACCGTCTCCTCCTGCTGCTGGAGCAGAATCTGAGTGGTGGTCAGACGTTCGTCCAGGCCACGCCTCCCTACAATCACACACAGTAACACACATCAATACGAGACATTGTTCTAAATCTGCAGTGGCTTCTGGTTTTAGTTTAGTTTCAAGTTAAGATTTTAGATATTTATGTTTTTATTATTCTTTTTTTCTATCCACCCTTTTGTGTGTCTTTATGTTGTTTCGAATTTGTGATTCCCGTGTGACTTCTATCTATCTATCTATCTGATAACAAATATAAAAGATGTTCAACCTTCTTGGTATTCCTGTAAGGTGTTTTGCAGCTGAGTGAGGCGACTCTGAGCAGAGTCTCTTTCCAGTGTCAGCTCCTCCACCTCCCGCTGCAGAGTCCCCAGCTGGCGCCGAGCATCATCCTTCAAAATCAGCAAGAAACAATGACTGGAACCATACAAACAAAAAATGATCCTTGAATTATTATGAATATTTGGTCCTCCCCAGTGTGTTGCGCAACTCTTTTACCCGATCCCTCTGTGTGTCACGCAGCTCCTGGAGGAAGTCTCTCAGACCACTTCGCAGTGTCTCGGGGTCCAGCTCTGGCTGGGGGAGAGGCAGCGGTGTATCCCCTCTCTCAGGAGACACAGCACCTGAGCCTAAAGTATTGTCAGGGGTGCTTACTCGAAATTCTGTAAAAATGAGACATAAAGAGTTGCAATCACCTTTTTTATTTTTTTATTTTTTTTTAATGTTGGAACATCTACTGGAGGGGAGGAGGGGTCACATTATGCAAAGTCACCCAAAGACTGAGGCAACGGAGCCACATTTCTGTGGAGCACTCTCAACTCTCTGTTGAGTCATATTTCTCAACAATCTAGTAAAAAAAGGCTTGATGAAGCAACAAAAGAGATTATTCTTGAAGACAGGCCTGCAAAAGTTGAAATGAATCGAGATTTTTTCATTTTACCAGTCAACTCTTCTAATTAATGTTTTGTACTGTGTTGGGTGCAGTGGTGACATTGTAACTGTATATTGATTTTATTCCCGCATTACTGTTTGTTTTGTGTAAAGCACTTTGTAAGACTGACTTGTAGTCACTATTTATGTATGGTGTATACAGTGTGTCTATTTTTCTTTATTGTATATAGTAGATGCTAATTATGTGTCTGTTTTTTCAGGTTATCTATTCTATGCATATGTTTTTGCGCTTCTGTTTGCTACATAGGATCAATAAAGTTTATCTTTTCTTATTTGTTGTATGAAGGGTAACTGTAAACATTTGTTGATTTTATTGTATTTTCTTCATATGGACCCCAAGAGAAGTAGTTGTTGCCAAAGTAACAACTAAATGGGATCTGAGTAAACATCACAACAATAAAGAACAAGCTCTCATCAAAGTAACCATACTATGTTTAATGTCAGAATAAAAGCCTAAATCCAAGGTTGCAGAGGTAAACCTGCACGTTTCCTTGTTACCTTTAGGAGGCGAGAGCGAGGAGCGAAGGGGTGAGATGCTGTGGTGGCGTGACATGGTACCGGGCGACACTGAGCTCCCCCCAGGGCTCCTCCCCCGGCCTCCTCTGCCGGCCGCGCCGATGCCCAGCGTTCGCGTTAGTGCCGACTGGAGGCTGCTCAGCCGAAACTCCAGGTCCCTCCTCCCGGCCTCGGCCCGGGTCAGCTCGGCCTCTGTGGCGGCCAGTCGGCCCTGGGCCTCGCTCAGCTGCAGGCTCGACTGAGCAGCAGAGTCCTGAGCCGCCTGAGCGCGCAGGGACAGGTTCTTAGCTTCATCCTGAAGCTTCTTCTCACAACCACGTGCCTCCTGCAGCTGAGCAGTCAGTTCTCTCTCGCAGCCACGCCAGCCCGACTCAGACTCCATCAGGCGCTTTTGAATCATGGAAAGCTACAACGAAAAATAAAAAGAATACAAATCACAGCACAGTGAAGACATTAAGTTTGACAGGAGCCTGTAAATCTCCTCCATCCTCACCTCCTTCTTGAGGGAGTCTCTGGCTGCTTCAGCTTCAGTTAACTTCTGTTTGACGATGAAAACCTCTTTCCCTCTCTCCTCCTCTCTTTGCTCCTCCAGTGACATGCGAGTCTGCAGCTCTGCCACCTCCCTCCCTTTCTGCTCCTTCTCTCCATCCAGAACCTTCAGCTGCAGCCAAGAAAAGCAAAAATCCCCGCTCCGTCACTCTACCGAGAGAAACCTGAAAACTTTATGTTGGTTTATTTTGTATTGATCAAATGTGAAGTTTTAACCAAAAAAACAAAGTTTGGAACCAAAGTTGTGAAGCATACTATAACCCCGAGCATGTTATGTGACAGCTTGGCTGACCTGTCTGCGGAGCTCCTGCAGTTCTCGCCGAGCCTCGAGTCGTGACCTTTCAACTTCTCTCAGGCAGCTACGCAGCTCCGTCACCTCCTTCTGGGCGGACGAAAAATTCTCCGCCAGCACAGCCAGCCTCTGCTCCTTCTCCTCACACTGTCGTTTCACACTGACAAACCCAACACACACATTTACTCTCAACGTACCTGCTTTTGTGTTATTTCTGTCCAATGGTCTTTTCCATTCATTCAAGTGTCTACCTGATTCTCTCTGTTTCTGCAATCCGTAGAGTTTCTCTCAGCTGGGTGTTTGATTGGCTGAGAGTGTCTCTCTCCTTGCTGACATCGCCGAGGTTGCGTCGCAGCTCTGCGCTTTCTCTTCTGTAGTTGTCGGCTGCGTCCTGAGTTTGGTTGAGACGGCGCTCGGCGTCCAGCATGTCCCTCCTCAGCTGGTCTCTGCCTTCCTCGTTCGTTGAGAGAGAGGCTCGGCACTCGTCCAACTGGAGGCGAAACTCTTGTTTGTTACAAAATGATGTAATTGAACAGGATCCAAAAATGGTTCGACTACTCATTTGCTTCTTAACATTATATCTCAAAACATTTTTCAGTGAAGTACGGTGAAAAGTTCATCCTCATGCCAAAGAACAAGTGATCAGAGATTTTTATTATTTTCTCATGATGTAAAGCAGTTACTGAAAATTTGTCCCGTGACACATATTTTCCATATTTATCGATTCAGATCCAGATGCAGGGATACAGCCTAAAATTTCTGAATGTTTTCTGTACAGGATCATCTACCTCTTTGACAGCAACATCAGCACGTAACTGGAGGTCAGTGCAAGTCTCTCGCAGACTGTGGAGTTCACGTTCATGAACGGAAGTTGAGTCCTCCAGCTGAGAGCGGAGCTCCAACAGCTCGTCGGTCAGCGCCCCGACTCTGACCTGGAGAAAACAAAACAGAAGAGTTTATTTAATTGATCTTTCTTATGCTTTTGTGTTAGATAAGACTGATGATAATTCAACAACAGCAGAAGATAAATTGAGGCAGGAAGTCACATCACCTGCTCCTGCTCTTTGGAATGAGCTGCTTCTCTGGACATCCTCTCGGCCTCCAGGGCTGCAGCTGACAGCTCGGCCTGCAGACTGGACATCCTGTCAGACAAAATTGTTTTCTCTGCCTCCTTCAGAGAGAGGGCCTGGGAAGAAAGAAATAGTCTTATAGCATATGTGCCAGAGTTGAGCCACACTGTTTCTATACTGTATCTAATGAAATACCCTGACAGAAAGTCCGGATTCCACTTTTTGATTCTAAAGGATAATATACACCACCCCTCTCTGCAGCACCACAGTTCCTCAGTCTTGGACCCAGATCAAACCTGTTGTTTCTCAGTCTCCGCCTGCAGCAGACTCTGATCTCTGTCATGCTGGAGACTCCTCAGTTCATCTTGCAGCTCCTCTCTCTCTCTCTGCGCTCTGTGGAGCTGATCTTCCGTCTCCTGCCTGAGCTTCCTCAGCGTGACCTCATGCTCCATCAGCAGGCTGTGCCGCACGACTTCCTGTGAAAAAGAGCAGCCAAGAGCAACAACGCGGATTAAAGAGTCATCAGCATCAACAGCCTGATTCCGGTAGTCAAATGGGTCCACTAATAGCGCTTACAATAACACACTATACCACTGAACCTTCTGACCTTTTCTGAGACCAGCCTCTCCACCTCCTCCTGATGTTCGGAGATGGCCTTGCGTAAAGTCTGCTGGGCCTCCAGCTGTGCAGCATTTAGAGTCTGAGTCAGAGCTTGTTTCTCCCTCTCAGCCTGGGCCAACGCATTCTCCCCATCTGAGCGAACACGCCTCAGTTCAGCTGGAAATCCCATCCAGGAAAACAAAACAGAGAGACACACACAAAATTAAACCAGCAGGTTCTTATTCTGTCATATGACTCACCAACTGGCTTTCTGATTATATCAAATATCTTCAGTTTAGCGTGTATGTGTCATAGTTTTCTCTCTTGTGCGTTATTCATCCAATCGTCTTCTCGCTTTGCTTTTTATATGTTTTCTTCTAAACGCTGTCTCCTCGTCACTCACCAGCGCCAGTTTCACTGCGGACGCGAAGGTTTTGGTTCTCCGTCTCCAGCTGCTCTCTGCGAGACTCCACCTGAACAAGCTGCTGCTGCGATTCGAACAGACTGGTCTCCAGGGACTCCCGCTCCGACCTGCGGATGTAGGACCAACACAAGTTACACACACACGCCGACACGTGTGAAAACGTGTGCGTCATGGACAAACAACAACACACACCTGAAAGCGGCCAGCTCCTCTGACAGCATGGTGTTTTCTCGCTCAGATGCCGTCAGCTGGACCACCAGAGCCGCTTTGTCTCGGGCCAGTTCTGCCCGACCACGGCCGACCTCCTCTAAGGCCACCTCGTTCCTCTGGCCCTCTCCTCTGGCAAGACTTAACTCTGATCCCAGAGAGGTCACCTCGCCACAAAGCTGTTAACAAAGGCCAGGCAGAAAACAAAGTGAGAGAAAAAATTACAGAAATGAAAAACCGCATAAAAGGGAAAACCCCTTCCCGTGTGATGCTTCCATCATGTGAAATAAGCTGTGATTGTGTTATTCACTTTTTGGGCATTTCATGGTATTGTCAAATTGGTATGACTCCCTTTTACACAGACAGTTTCCACTGCTGTTTTAGCCAAATGAACATGTTTGAAACACCACTGTAGCTGCATAAAGGTATCTCTAAATGAGGTCACATCATCCACTCATAAAGCATGTGCCCTAATTACCAATTAAATAGGCTCATAAATGGCAGGTGCATGGAAGTGTTTTCAGGTTGGACCTCACCTTTAAATGATGATCTAATCTAATCTTTTATGTACCTGGGTGACTTTCTCCTGCAGCTTTAGTCTCTCAGCCCGGAGACTCTGGAGCTCTGCCTCCATCCCCGCCCGGCTTAGCTCAGCGTCCTGCAGTGACTGGTGCAGAGTGACGCGGGTAGAGTCCAGCTCCAGCCGGTCCTGCTCCAACCTGACCAGCTCATCCCTGATGGTCAGCTTCTCCTGCTCTGCCTCCCGTTTCTGAGACTGCAGGAGGGCCTTCTCTTCCTCCAGCTTAGAGACAGAGGTAAGAGTGAGACCGAGTTGTTCATTTTAAAGGCCCGGAAAACTCGTTTTCTCAATCAGCTTTTTACTGTGAGCGATACCATCCTTTATTAACGTACAATTTTCTTCCAAAGTTGGAACAGTTTAGGTTATTTTGCATTAGAGATTTCTGTGCACCAAGCAACACATGGATCTGAATCTACTGACAGTTGTGGGGCTGGCTTCCTATGTTACCAGGTTAAGCAAATCCCGTTAAACCACACCCACACAGTCCTGACGAAGCAGGTTAGCTGAGTTGGGAGTGTTAAACTCTTCATAAATAATAACCAGGTGACTCTCAGGTGACTTGGTTATTATTTACAGAATTCTTTAAGAAAGATCAAGTATGCAGCCAAAAAGGCTTATGATGGCAAGCTTTCTCCTCACCTACAAATGTGGCAGTTTGGAACAGTTAAAAAAAACTTTAGCCGATAAAATGGCATACAGCCAGGTTCATTTCAAGCCTACCAAACCCTTTAAGAGGTCAAATACACTCCTGAAATCCCCTTACCCGGAGGATGTAGGTGTTTAGGTCAGCTTTATCCTGGGCCAGGGCCTCATTCATGCCGCCCATTTTGGCCAGAGAGTCTCTGAGAGCTGCATCCTCAGACTGCAGCTTGTTGAGCAGCAGAGAGAGCTCCGCATTACAGCTCTCAGCCTGGAGGGACGATAAGGGTAATAACAGAACAGACGTCATACACGACAGGAGAACAGAAAATACGGAAAAAACTCAATCAGTAAACACTGAATGTGTCGACCTTTTCTTACCCGAGCAAGTGCCTCAGACAGTTGGGCTTTCTCTCTCTCCAGCAGCTGCCTCTCAACCTCCCCCTGCTGTTGAGTTTCCTTCACTGCAGACAACTCTCCACGCTGAGCAGAGGCTCGACTCTCACTCTGATCCCACTGCTTCTGTCTGTATCAAGGCAATACATATGCAGTACTATAACAATACATTTTAAGGATACTAACAAGAGAGTTAGGCTGTGTGCGTGCGTGTGTGTGTGTGTGTGTGTGTGTGTGTGTGTGTGTGTGTGGGTGTTTGTTTGTGTGTTTGTTCTTGTATAAAGCTTATGGATTATGGTAAGCATTGTTTGAGTCCTAACGACCCAGTGTAAAGTACAATACAGTGTGTGCCTCTAGATTAGACATACAACAGTTTTATTTTCTCAGTATTCTATTCAGATTTTCTCTTTTGAAAAAAAAAAGTGTCCATAAAGTCCAAGAAGGCGAGCTTTGTCAGCCATCTGACAAAGGAACGGTCAGGGCAGCTCTGCTTTGGTGCTTTGGATAAGGGATTTACATCAGATCTGTTCAACAATGTTTGTTGGTTAAGGAGGTTCGAGTATTGAGAGAGGCAGGAAGGGTTTGTAAATGACGAGGGACAGCGTTCTGTTTTGTAAGCTAATACAGAACTTTTGAACGGCTCCCTGTGAGCATACACACTGTGCGTTGGCTGCACAAGATTTTGTGGATTACTGCCCACATCACATTCACTTAATCACTATCAATTAGCCGCCTTACATCCTCTGAGTCTCTGCCTTCGCCCGGTCTCTGTCCTGAATCGCGGCCTCCTTCTCCTCCCTCTCGTGATCTCGCTCTCGCTGCGTGGACGCCACAGCCAGCTGCAGCTTCTCACAGTCCATCTGCAGGGTCTGGTTGTTGCTCTGTGCGGTCTGCACGTTCTTCTCCAAGCTCAACTTCTCACTGCAATGTTCATGATGTATGCAGGAGAACACATAGCAGAGTTATAGTTACGGTCCCTACAGGATTCAAAGATTTGAAGCAGATTGTCAAAGGTGATGTAACTGTCTGAAAACCTGGCCAGCGTGTCTCTCTCCTGCCTCAGACGGTCCTTTTCTCTCTGCGTGGTCTCCCTCTCTCTCTGAGCAGCGTCTCTCTCCCTCTGCAGAGCTTGGTTTCGCTGTTCTGCATCTCTTTTAGCCAAATCTGCTTCTGAAAGCTGCTTTCGTAGCTGTTGTAATGTTGACTGGGCAGAGAGCAGACGCCCTCGAACATCCTGCAAAAACACAGCAAGACGGTGGAGGAAATTACGTGTTATATGCATGTAATAATAATAACTTAGAAAACGGTTTTAAGCTGTGAGGTGCCCCCGTAGTTGAGGCGCTAGGATGAAGACCATGAATCCCAATGCAAAACGTGGGGACCTTTATTGCATCTCTCTCTCAATGATGTCCTGTAATGTCTCTCTGTAATAAAGGCTTAAAATACCCAAAAATACTTTAAGGACGGGGTTTTAGAAGAGCTAAATGTGTGGATGACACGTCTACATGTCAGTCCCAAGACTGCGTGTGTGTGTGGGGTCCTTTACCATACAGAGGGGTTTAAAAATTGACATGTCACCTGCAGATGGAGCGTCTTGTTTGTGACTGCCGAGCGGAGAGCAGACAGCGCCGCCTCCGGGAGCGCAGCCAGCGAGGAGGGGGAGGAGGGGGAGGACGACCTCCGAGGAGAGGAGGAGCGGTGAGAGGAGGTGCCACGCATCAAGGCCAGCAGTGGAGCCCCAGAGTTGTCCTGGTCCGCCTCTGATGACGACTCTCCATCTGACAAAACCGTCTATAAAAGAATGTTTAAAATAATGCACTCGCATCCTAAATGTATGGAGGTGTGCGCAGGTGTGTGCAGCTTTTTACCTGAGCGATGTCCCGCAGTGTGTCTAAAAGTGTTTCAGTGTGAGCTCTCATCGTCTGCATGTCAGTCTCATCGTTACCACTCTGCTCCTGCAGGAAAACCAGGAGGATGAAGCACAGACACCTCAGTCGCCCAAAGGAGGCGGATTACAGTTACACGGCCTTTATGACTGTCTTCTCACCTCAAGCTTCCTCATCAGGACGACAATTTCTCTTTCTCGCTCTTCCATTTGGCCCTTTAGCCTCTCTGCCTCTCGCACTGAATCTGACAACCTGACAGTCGACACAATAACAAGCATTAAACAAAACATTTGCAAAAATTGCTATTTAATAAAGTTGCGAAGCGGGAGGACCTGCAGGTTCTGGAAGTATTTTTCCCGACTCTGTGTTCCCGTTTCAAAATGTTCTTTTAACGATGCTCCGCAACATAGAAAAACAGGCCTGTTAATGTAATGATCCTATAGGTTTATGTTATGACCATCAGTTTTCACCGGGAATCATGTTTTATCTGTCAGTTTGGCATGGCGGATGGGCCTAATTACTACAATACCCATAAGCCTTGGTTACTGTCGCTATGAAGAAAAAGCCAGTCAGAGATGTGAATCAGAGCTGTGGGGTTTTTAAAATGCTTCATCGTTGCAGTTGTGAACAATACACGGCGCCGTAGTTAACGAATTCATCCAAAACTGACCCCAAATCTGAAAGTGAATTGACATAACATTGACAACAACATAATTTTCAGTTTCATTGGCGGTGCACTTGACTGAGTTCACAGGTCTCTGATTTTATGTTTCTTACTGAAATGCACCTTGGGAGCCATAGTTAACTTTTACCCTCATGTGTTTATGTACGCAGGCTTGTACCTTCATCTTTTTGATGAACCAGATATTTTCTAACAAACATGTTCATGTTTTTGTACCGATGATTCAACTGGGAGAGTTTCAAGTTCTTGATCTGTAAATCACCTAACATTGTTCATGGAGACAATGAAAGTTACTTGTCCACTGCAACTCTATTAATAACAATGATAAAATTGTAACGGAGGTCCACACAGTCACTAACCTGACGTTGAGCTCACTTCTCTCTGCGTCCGTTCTGGTCTGAAGATTCATCATCTCTCCCACTCGTTCTCTCAGCTGCTGCTCCAGCTGAACCCTCAGAGCCTTCTCCCGCTCCAGAGCCAGAGTTGCTCCTCCCTCACGGCTATGCAGCGTGGCAGACAGACCTGCGCAGGACACCTGAGCAGCGTGGGACGACCGAGCCAACTCGTTACGCATGTCCGACAGGTCCCTGAGGTTGGAGGGGAAGGGAGGGAACACAAAATGCCAATGTGCACACTTTCCAAGAATGCAAACAACATGCAACTTATAAATAGCTGATTTTAACCTTTCAGTGGCGCTTTTCAGTTCGCAGACATGCCTCCTGAACCCGACCACTTGCCGCCACAGCATCAGCAAACGACTGTGCTCACTGCTGAAATAACTGTGGAAGGACTGAAAGGAAGGATGGAGAGTAAACTATCCTGACTTCACATTTTTCCTCAATCTTTAATGCTTTACTGTTTACAGCGTCCTTCTCCCACCTCTTCCTCTCTCCGCCAGTCAGACTCCTTTTGTTCCAGCTCCTCCCTGGCTTTCGTCCAATCAGCAGTGAGCCTGCGGATGTCCTGGCTGAGAGCCTCATTGGCCAAACCGGCCTGCTCCAACTGCTCCCTCAGCATTGCGTTTACCGCAGACAAACTGCTGCTCCTGAAAACACAACAAGAAAACACACAAGGGAAAAAGCCAATGATGTTGACAGAGTAATTGAGGCAAAAACAACGTGATGTTTTGAGATGTCTGACACATAAAAGCTCAGGAGACTGGAATTTTCACCAATATGTTACATCTCTCATGTAATCAGTCACCTCTGTTGTTCTTCCTCCAGACGGATTAAAGCATCCTCCAGGTTGCTGCTTGATTCGTCTTGATGGCGACCGTTTGCCGTTCCACTGTGACCCTAAATGAGAAAATGTGTCATGGAAAGTGAGGGAAGTTAACGGTCGTGTGGATAAAAGTTGGCTTCCTTAAAGTTGAAAATCAACAAACACCACTGACACTCAGCTTGTGTTTCTCCAACTCTGAGGACTTCTCCTGCAGCATCTGCTCTAGATCCCCGCACCTCTTTTTGTACTGAAGTACCTGAAGAAGCAGCACAGATGTTACCCTCTGTCATGTCTCACTGACCACACCACAGCAAAACGCAGAATAAAACCCAAACACACCTTGGCCTGCAACTTCTGCACCAGCTGCGCCTGCCTCTGCTGACCCTCCTGGTACGCCGTGAGTTTACGCTTGTAGGCCGCTTGTTCCTCATCCAGCCGCCTGCGCAAATCCACATTCTGCTGAGCCAGGCTGCGGGACTCCGGTGAATCATGGTCCCCGTCTCCCGTGTCAAAACGTAGCGCCTGCTCCAGCTGTGGGTTTAATTAAAAGTAAGAGGCAGAGGGTGATATTTCATTTTACACAAAGATATTTCACACTGTGAATCTGTACTTACTATATATACTTAGTATTTGAGACTGAAAGTTCATTCTTGACGTTGGAAACAAGCAGGTTGAAGAACAGTCTCACCTCAAGTTCTAGGTCTGGAGGTTTAGGATCGTACTTTGATTGTACTTTGTGTAGATGCTGAGGGCAATAAAAGGTTGTTCTTTCAGTAACTTATCACGTAGGTAAGTGGATGCTGTCATTGAGATCTCCGCTTTATACAACACTTAGGTTTAATTATAAACAGAGATGCACCCATTTTTTGGACAAAATTATCTTATAGTATTTTAAGGGTTTCACATATTTTTATTCTTAAAAATGTTTCTCCACAACCTCCCTGATATTCCACATATGTCCAGACCTGTGTGTGGATATTCAGTAATATCATGTTTACTATAGGACCTAGAAGACCCTCACTCAACCTCTTCAGCTTACGAGTCTTATTAAACATAATTTGTTAATAACGTTCATTATTGTAATAATACTTCGAAGTTTTTTATGGAGTGTGGTGTGGCAGAGCACAAAGGGCTGTCAAGCTACATGACTTTAATAAACACTTTGGGAACTTATGATTTTCAGCTCAGCTCCTAATGAGGCTGTGAATGTTGTAAAGGTTTAACGTTACATTGCAGTATATATAAATATAAAAACCAGCACCCTATGGCCTGCAGGTTTGAGGTGCTGCCCTGGGTTCAAACTAGCTGTGGATCTGTGTTGCATGTCTTTCCCCATATAAAAAATAAACTTACTCACAGCGATCACAGATGAGGAGATTTAACACTACAATGTTTTGCATTTTTACGCTAATCGAACCTATTTAATCAGGATTGCGTCTACTGGTGTAATAAATGGCAGCTTGTGTCTTGGCATCTAAATAAAACTAAGTATTTCTGATTCCTACCAACATCTGGTTTCAGTCACTCACTCCAGCAGAAAGAGTTGCGACACCCCAGTGTGGAGACCAACTATTTACTCTGTTATTGAAATGAACTAGTTGATTACAAAAAAAGAAGCCTATGACCACTTTATTTCTAAGCAAAGGCAAGTTGCAGAGAACATGCTCAGGTTCTCAAACATTGCTCTGGAGAGAAGTCCTCGACTTAAAAGCCTACAATGCTGTTTAATATTGATTTATAATAATTAATAGAGTTTTGTAAAGGATCTATTTTATCTGAAAGAGAGGCTGTTTTGATCAGAGTTGCCTTTTGGTTTTGGACCCGCGCGTTTCCTTCAGTAATGTTCAACCCAAGACGAGATGTGGTGCCCACCCACCACCACCTACTGCACCTCCTCTCCTCTCCACTGAAGCCCCTGTTTACAGTTACCCAGGGTGACAGGTGCCATGGCAACATTCCACTTCAGCTCATTCCAGCCCCCATCACCTGGGAGACCAGCAAGTCTCAGACAAAGAAACGCCAAGAAAACAGGCAAATGGGAAAAAGGGAAAGTGCCACAATGGCCCCTTTAGGTATCCTGTATACAACCTGGAGGATTTTGAAAGTCTTGCAATCTTACTTTTTAGTGGACAAATCATGTACAGAACCCAGGACACTCAACTGGGACGTTGTTCACCGTCATATCTAGTATCTCTCTGAGCTTTGTTTTCATCCAACTCTCGGCTCACAGTTCATATTTCGCGTCCTAGTGCACCTCTGCCCATATTGCCATCAGTGCCAGCTGTTGCTGTTGTTGCTGCATGGTGTCTTGCCTTACCCTCTCGCTAATTGCACCATACTTGATGGCGAGCTCATCTCGGTCCGCTCTGCTGTGCGCCAGCAGGTCCTCCAGCCTCGCCAGCTCTCCCTGCAGCACCCGGTTCTCCTCCTGGAGGGACATGACCGAGGACATGGCCCCTGCTGCTGCGGGGAAACGAAGACGGGGGCGACGATTAGGCAAAGAAGAGGGTCAAAACTTTAATTTGATACGGCGGAGAGCAAATCGTGGCCACTCACAGCTATCGTTGAGGTTCTTTGTGACAATCTCTCGTACTCGCGCTGGTAGACATGTAGGGGGGCCATCGGGTGAAGGGCCCCGGACTGTCAGCCTCTTCTCCTCAGACAAAACACTCTCCTCCAGCCTCTGATGTTCAAAACACACAACCTTTAAGTTTGTAACATTTATGGAGAAAGACAACCAGGAGAGTCAATAATGACAGCCCCAAGGTAATATTAGGTACAGCTCAATATACAGGCAGTGACAACAATGCACAATAAAGTGAAAGATGATGGTGATTAGGTGCCACAAAAACAGGTGGAGCCAGAGCAGTCACACCAGTCCAAAACTGCAGCCTAGTGAAGACACAGTACTGTCCTCCAAGACGAACCAGCACGCGCGCGCGCGCGCACACACACACACACACACACACTGAAGCCAGCAGCTTTGTTTGTCACATCTCACACCAGGCAGCAGTTACTGTACATGTTACAAGCGATGGGAGATCGAGGAAGACCCGGTGCACCTCACCTGTATCACAGACTCCAGTTTGTTGGAGTCCGTGTCTGAGTTTTCCGCAGCGCTCATCGCAGTGGCAGCAGATATTTAAAATCCTCCCGGTGTGTGTGTGTGTGTGTGTGTGTGTGTGTGTGTGTGGTGGGGAGGGGGGTGGATAGGATTAACTCGAAGTAAATGTAAAGCCTTCGAAACCTCTTCACAACCAACGTCTTTAGCCTCCCGACAGGTGCGACAGAGAAGAAGAGTTCCCAACCTCGGGCTGGTTTTTTGTTGCTGCTGCTGGAGCCGAAACAGTTTGGTCGCAGAGGAGCGGAGAGTGACCGTCCTGCCGCCTCCTCCTCCGGTACGGGAAGGCACAGATTGAGGACAGCAGGATTAGTAGGTTTTAAAGATGCAACCCCCGCCACCTCCACCCCCCACCTCCACCTCCACTACACTCTCACTGCTCGCATTCAAAACCCGCCACAGGCCACCGCTGAATAGTAGCCCTCCCCCTCCATAACGAACAGTGTTGAGACCAGTTACCAGGGACACCATTTATGAAACCGAATTTCAAAATAAAATTCAGGGTAGGGTAGGTCAGGGTCAGATGTGATTTTATTTAGTCTTTTTTTTTTTTTAATCATTGATGTGTGCAGGTCTTTTCCATGTCCATGCAGGTCTTAAAGGTTGCAAAATCATTTGAACTTTGCATGGGATTTCTCAGTTATGTGAAAAGGTTCCTGGTACTGCCAGCTCCACTGAGAATACCAGCAGTACCCAGTACTGCCCAATCTTCAGGCCCTGTCTTATAGAGGAGAACATTATCACAGTTTTAATACCTTTTAATGTTTCAGTCATGGTGCATATTCTTAATATTCTTAAATAAATGTGCAGTTAATCAATTTCCAACCAAACTAAGCTGGGGAACACGAGGGGGGGGGGCACTGCACTACGTGGTGTTTGATTTGTCATAGTTACAGACAAGAGGATCATTGTGTCAACATCAGACCCCCAACACAGCCTTAACACACGCACATTTGTATTTCTACACTGACATTACACATTCCTTAGCCCCTTAACCCCAACCTTCACCACCACAGCTACAGTCAGCGGTGTCTCCTGTATGCCTAACCTTGGCTCTTACCCCAGCCTTAAGCCCAGAACCATGTCTTGACCCAGACGGCCATTCGCAGGAGTCAGGGGAGGGCCTACATGTTCTCGCTTCTCAATAGTGCCCTCACTCTCAAGGTCTAAAACTCAGACTGGTCCATGTAGGAGTTCAGGAGCGCGCATACACACACCCACACACACACACCCACACACTTAAACTCATGCAAAGTGACTTACAACATTTTTACCCCAAATGCGTGGTTTCAACAACAGGAATTAAAAAATAGTATGTTGGTGTTAATGTCATGGCCATCCACGGCATATTTGTACGGTGACTAGGATATAAAAAACAGTTAGGACAATGTACATCCATATTCATAATAATGAAACATAGGCCCACGGTCAATGCTGGGTTTCCCTTCAGGTGTTTTCAGTATTAATTTATTTTTGTCCATATTAATTTCATGACTTGCAACAATGGTCAACTGCTAGACTCTCTAAGTTTGTGTGTGTGTGTGTGTGTGTGTGTTTTCTGATTTGTGTGTCTTGACATGCCCTCATTCATAACTAACCAAACATCAAACAACAGTCAAAAACTCATCTCTCATGGCTCAACATCTGTGGCGCCCCCATTCGGTCCGTTGGGTTATAGCTGGCACCGATTTCAGTGAGTCTTTCTACCTGAAGAACCACACACCTGTTGATCTCTCATCTCCACAGTCAAACCAAACCCGAACACAGCCCGAACTCTTTAACTTCTCACCCTGTCTAAGAATCTCCAGCCAGGCATCATCGGCTGCTTCTTCTCCAGCCCTTCTTTGTTACCCGCATGACGGGGGCGACTATAGGCTCTAACATCCTCTTTGTCCAAATACACTGGACATCAACACAGAAATGCATCCTAAAGGACACGCCCAAGTTTTCAAAAGTCTGTGTCAGGAGTTGGAGGAGGCGGGAGGAGGGGGAGGGGGAGGGGGAGAGGGGGGTAGATTAAACTGTGCAGCATCCATCGACATTTAACTGATGATAAATGAAGACTTTGGTTTATAGTGGCAGAGGCTGACAAACGCGCCGCTGTGGAAACAACCGCCTGAATGTAAAAGCGCCATCCGCACTATGCCGCGTTTGCTGCGGCTCCTTCGCAGTGAAATCATCCACTTCCCCGTTGTTCTGCTTTCTAATCTCACCTCGAGCGATCGGTCGGACCAGCGTTACTCCGCCGTCCCTCCATCCCTCCGCGCCGGCTCTGGGATCACAGACGCAGAAACAAACCCCATCCGCAGCAGCCACGAAAGAGTCGTCAGCTGTTTTCGGGCGTCGGAGCCTCGTTCAGAAAAATCCTCTCCATGCTTTTTCCGGGGAGGGACTTCCAGGTCTCACACACACGCACCGGCCCGCAGGCTGAATCCGGCTCGGGCCGTTTCCACGACGGTCTGCGCTCGTCAGGTCATATGATCACACGTGTCTCCCTTCTGCCACAACATCTTCAGTGAAGTCCAACAATACATTCTTCGTAAAATAGTGAAAGTATTTTTTTTTTTTTTTTTTTCAGTTACAGGCTTAGGCGACAGTTCATAGAGCGATTCCCTTTTGAAAGTGGCACATTTCGCTAATATACAAATCTGTATTCAACAAGTGTCTCTGTGCAAAGGGGCATCGCTTGTTGGGAAATGTAGACGTGGGAAGGTAACGGGACCAGAGGACCTACAAAAACCCCTTCAGGGCTTGTTTTTTTTTTGTTTATTTTCTTGATTAAAAAAAAAAAGGAGGAGCATAGGCACTAGGGTCAACAACGTACTAGTTCTACTTATGCCCCTGAGTCCATTGTCTTTGATAACAAATATAGTCAAGTCCAGTTGACCTGAGATACATAAACGACCGGCTGCCACCGGACATTTTGGGACATTTTGTAAAACGACGAGTAGGTTTTTTCAAAGTTTTAATTACGATTTATTCTTGATAAAATAGTTGGCTGTCTATGCTTCAACTGTTATACTTAAAGATAATCATATACACAACAGACTTTTAGTGTGGTGAATAGAAATCAAGTGTATTGTAGATGTAAATCTTAAGTTTTACAGAATTACCTGTTATAACTGAAACTTCTCCCCTATTGTTGCTGTTGTTCCACTGCTATGTAGCTGGAGGACAAAGTGTATCAGAAAAGTCCCGTAATAGACTATATTATCATAGATTTTAAATTACTGTTTTATACAATAAAAGGAAATGATTTTGGTGCTAAATATCCTCAAGTCAAATGTTTCATATATGGCCACTTTTCTCAAAATTCCCTAATTAAATTAAATGACCAGGAACAGGTGATGGTAACAGTCCCTTAGGTTATTGGGCTGATTACACTGAGGAGGTAACTCATTGACTCAAAGGAAGATATTCAATGCTGATTCCATTCACTGTTATCAACATCTGTATGCAATAATAAACACTCTGTTTGGCAACATACTGCAGAAGTGAAGTCGGAAATCTCTAACATGAGCCTCAGAGACCAAAGGCATTCAGATTAAATCCCCTCTGTGATTCCACAGGGAGACACTGAATAAAGTTAACTGATCAACAGTAAAAAAAAAAACCCCAAGAGCCAGTGAAATATATAATTTATTTACAAGAAGACATAGGTTTACATTTTATACATTTTAGATCTCTTCCAGAAAGGCACTTAATCAAATACTCAATGCAAATTATCAACAAGATTAAGGACAAATTTTCAGTTCAGTTTGGTAAAAGGCAGATTTTAAAAAGCAACAAGACACAAGGAAAAGATATATGAAGGGTGTTCACAAAAACAAACATGAACATACCAACAAAACATTTTCAAACTTTGAATGACAGACAAAATGGCAATCATGGCAATGGCAATATTCTAACACTGTGATTAAAAAATCCTGTTTTTTTATTAGGGCTTAAGAGCTTTAATGTAAAAATAATAATCAAATATCAATGTAGCTTTGCAATGTCTCCTAAAACAAGAACTATAATGATACAAATAGTTACAATCAGAAAACGAAACACACACACACACACACACACACACACACACACACACACACACACACACACACACACACAGGTATACAGCTAATCAAAACATGGATACTTCAATCGGTAAACCATTTTACTTTCCCAAATGGTAAAGACAACCTTGAGATGAATAGTGCTGGTGTATTGAGATAAAGGTACGATAGCAGAATGAAAATATATACATGATGTTGTCAAGATAAGGACCTGGTTCCGGACAGATTGACAGTGAAAGGACTAGAAATTAGGAATAAAATAAGGGAACATTTGATTTAAGGCAATGGATAGATGTTTTCAGCTGGTTAGTGTGACGAGACAACCTTTCCCTTCAACCATAACCATATTCACTTTTCTCACAGAGAGCAGAGGCTCCAACAGTGACGGTTTAGTGGTTACCTGACTACTAAAAATCAAAAGACTGATCCCACTGTAAAGCAGAGTGTGAAAAAAGAATAAGATTGTAAAAAAATATGTACATTGTACTGTTTGTTCCTCCAGAGTGTGTTGGTCAGCGGGCTATAGTTTACTTGAACAGACTCTTTACAGAACAAGCGCGGTGAACGTGCCGGTCAAGTTTTGCTAACAGTTCCTCTCTCTTAGTTTTTCTTTTTTTTTTTGCCACAATGGTCCTGTCCATGGAATGTATGGAACCTGAGTGTGTGCACGTTCTCTCACGACTCAACTAAACTGCACCCATCCTGATTTGACAGCATCATTACTGGAGCTGTGGAGGATGAGAGTGATGGTGGAGTGAGGAAAGACTCAAAAACAGTCAGGTAAGACAGATGGATGAGATGGAACACTACACATGAAAAACATGCTGGGGACATTCTCTGAAAAACTTACTTGGAACCTGCAGATGTGAAATCCCCCCACACATCAGAGCTGGGCTGGGCTGCTGGGACGGAGGAACCAAAGTCCAAAATGGGGGCTGTATTTGGAGGAGAACAATTATGGAAAGCATGAAAAATTTTTACATCATGTGAAGATGTTTAAAAAATTTGATCTGACACAAAAGCAGGGTGATCACCAGTGTCAGTCTGAACAGCTGGGACTGTCTGCTGTCCTCCAGGAGGCAGCATGACGCCTCCAGCCTTTGCTCCTGGTGGAGGTGGGAGCAGACCCCCACCCATCTGCCGCGGTTTGGAACCACCTGCATCCTTCTTCTTGATGTTCTGTGGTACACAGAATCATGACAGTTTCTAAATGTTCATATCATCATTTTCTAGTTTAACATTTTTATTACAATTAAATTTATTGTTATCTCTTTCCATCTGTGATGTCTGGGCGGCGTGCTCACCCCAATGCTGATCTTGATCGTCTCTCCCTCTTTGAAGCTCAGGTCCAGTTTAGGTGCTGCGCTCTGAGAAGCTTCCAGTTTTGCGAACTCACCTTCTTGCTTTACCCACCTTTAGAAATAGAATAGTGTAGTGTAGTGTAGTAATTATCACTAAAATAATTTTGGGTCGAGTTTAACTATAAAATGGTACTGGGTTGGTGCAGTAGCAGATACAAGACATCAAATTGATTATAGAACAGTGGTTCAACATTTTACAATGCTACTACGGAGATTGAAATCATTGTCACCTTGATAACTGCTGACATAGTTGAACCAATATTTTAAGCTTTCTGTCAATATATTTTAATTCTAAAATGCTTTAATTTAAAAAACATCTTTAAGTCATCAGGAAATATCAGAAATATCAATCGTTGTCTTTCAATAAAGTGAATTATTCTCTAAAAGGATGTATTACATTGTCTCAGTAATTACCTTAAATAATAATTAACTTAAAAAAAAAACGTAATGTGTGAGAGTGTGCACTTTTATTTAATGTCAGTTTAGAATAAAATTGACACATGCAGGCTCCGCAAATGAGCATTGCTGTCTACTAACACAGCAAATATGCAAGGATGAAAAAAAAAAGGTACAAAGATGTGTCTAGAAACATGCAGCGGGTGAAACAGAGATACAGTGTGTTCATGTACAGGTTATATGTATAAATACATATCGGATACTAAAATGATTATGCAAGAGGGTTCACTTACTTAAAATGGTCTTGTAAAGCAACGTTGAAGTCAAATGAGTCTCCACGATCAGCAAAACCCAGACCAATAAAAGCATGACGTCCTTCAATCAAAACAAATGTTTAAAAAAAGAAAAAAAGAAAAAAAATGCATTAGGGTACATTTTGCATCACATGATAAGACATAAGTAGTCCTGCAATATGTCTATAAATATATTAAAAAATCCCGTCTTCTGTCACTTGACAACTCCACTGTGAGACAGACAGAGGGAGAGATGCTGCAATTGTCTTGAGAAAAATGGCTGAGAACCAGGTCAAGTTTATCAAGTCTTATGACACCAAGATTATGTTGATCAATGATAAAAAATGTATTCATGGACAAGCTTGTGCGGTATTTCACTCACTAAATTTAGATTCGATTAGATTTGTTTATATAAGCGTGACATTAAATTTAAGAGCCGTTTAGCACAGTATATCTGCCTCTACCTTCTTTTATTCAAAGTATTTCTTGTTTGAAAAAGATTTTATACAAAAATCAAGCTGTCTTTATAATCAGGGTCGTTCTATATCTGGATAAAATTAGTTTACCTACTTCTACATTATACAAGTGTAAAATTCTGATTTTAATTGATATAGTTATGATGTAAGTGTCTTACCATTGCCATCCTCTATCCGGATCACGAAGTACCTGCTGGAGTCTGTGACTGCTTCAACTACACAACCTGGATACTGTTCGACCGGAGCTTGAGCAAACAGCTCACCTGCAAAGAACAAGTTTACATCACTGTGTAGTAAATAATAAGGCAAAAAGGCTGGTGGGAGACAAAGCAAGATAACAAGCTCGTTGACAGCTTTGATCACACTGTGACAAACACGTGATGCTGTAAATATTATAAAAAGTCTCTATGATAAATGTCACTGGAGTTAATGGTAAGACAACTCTTAACATATCAGTTTTGGTGAATCTGGTGACAGGCATGGTGACTGCTTATGATTGGGCTGCATTTGAGACATAATGTTAATTAAATGTGAAAGGGCAGCAACACTATTGCATTGTCTAGTCAGCTGCAAATTCACTAGAGGAGATACTCACGACTACGACCCAAAATAAGTCAAACTAGTGCAACCAGCCTGGGGCACGTGACGAGCAAACGTTGGGCAGAAAAAAAAAACGAAGGGTGAGGAGACTTGTTAATGCGAAGCAAGCAAGGCCAAGAATCCGCTGTTAACAGTAATGACAGCAGTCATGTCAAACTTTCCTCGCACAGCTTTTCTCGTGTTTTGAGAACATTACACTGTTTTTCTGTGTGCTTGTCATCTTCCTTAATGACACAAACACTTTGTTAAATGTGGAACACATGTTCACGTCAGTTTTGCTATGAGAGTGAAATCACTTATAGGCACAACCTGGATAACATATGTAGGTAAATGCCATGGATGAATAAAAACTGTGGGTACAGCAAGATGCTTTAATGTAATCTGTCTTTGTTTTGTTAATATTAGATCCTCCATTTCTATGGAGAAATCAAACCAGTCACCCTTTTGCTAGTGAACGAGCAAGGAGGCTTTGGTTAGCTTTCATTTCCTGTGGACCATATGTTTCAAGTTTTAAACATTTTTGAACCACCGTCTTGTGCCACCTAAATGTGACACTAACAAAGCCAACCACGGGGAATAAATACTACAGGATCTATATTCTTCTGAATGTAAGGAAACAGGCAAGGTAATGAGGCTCGCTTCGGTGTCATGGCTAAACTGGTAAGGATTTTTGCCATCTTTCTGGCTACACTCATCAGGGCTGCTCTAAAGTTCAAAGGAACGGGTGGCTCACTTTAAACTGTCAGTGCTTGACTGATACTTGGTACCCTGGTGGTTCTGGATAGATAGGAGACTCACTTACATGAATATATGAGTCAGTTCTGAGTCAAGTAAAAAGGTTGCATAAATGAGTTAATTGTGAAGCAGCTTGCCTTTGTGACATTAGTTGAGAGACATGCAAAGAGGTCATGTTGTAACACAATGACACACGCATGCAGAAAACAACCTCAGATTTAAGATTTGTTTACACTTTGTTCACCTGTGTTTTTGTCCTCTAGCTTGATGAAGGCCATCTTGCCTTTAGCTGTGATTTTCATCCTACCGCTCCATGAAGGTTCATCCAGCTTCCAGTCAGCAGCACTAGAAAAACACAGCCGAATAGGAAAGTGGTTTGATTCTAAAAGTTTTTAGGAAGACTAAAAAGAGACATTCATGGAAACAGTGAGCTCTTTGGTTCTGCTGCCAAGTGCAAAAAAGCATTTGAGGGACTAGAGCTAAAAAAAAAAAAAAACTCTAGAATGAAGCACTTCCTGGTAAAAATGTCAAAAACGCTTCAAAGCATCTATTGGTTCCTTTAAATACATCTGACTACAATAGGCAAATGACTACAATTAGGCAAAGCTTTACAAATGTCACCTTGAGTATTAAAATCAAAAACCAAATCCTAAACAGATGAAAGGCACTCACACTGCAGCACACAAAATAAAACCATAACCTATAATATTAAACAAAAAATGTTTTTAAAAATCCTATCTTAATTAACTCGATACACACACAAAAAAATGGGATTTAATAAATTATACAAATTTACAACAAATGAGAACAATATAAACTATAATAATTTATATCAGAAAGATTAATTTTGACACAGAGTCCATCTACTAAAGCAGGCCTCAGGATGAAGGACCCGTCAGGTTTTATATGTAACTTCAGTGGTGCAGATGTCCGAGAAAATGTGCTTTTGACCAAATAGTGCGACAGAAATGACACGGAGTGAACTTGGGGCTTTCTGGGGCCCCCGGGAGGTAGAGCCTTGCACGAGCCCTGCCGCTGTAAACTTTCCACATTTGATCCCCTTTATCAGCAATGGCAACATTTCTCATCTCTTTCACAAATTATTTACGTTAACTTTTTTTTTCCTTCGTTAACTGACAGCAGGCGTGAGTCACAGATTAGCTGTTTCTTGATGACGATGTCCGATTTCCGTGAGCTGATAAAGCGGCGAGTTTGTTTGGTAACAGCGGTACTTGTTAGCCACTAGCCTGTGTATCAACTATGCCCATTTATCTAAATACACTGCAGTTTGCCGGCTGTGTGGGCCGTAAGAGTCCACTACATTTAGCAGGGAAACAGAGAAGAGTAACAAACACCCATCCTAACGACTGTCTGTCCGATAATGGATGTATTTCCGTCAAGTTAGCTTTGCTGACCGACACTTGTCTCTTACAAACGTTACCGCTCTCTGAGGTCGTCTTACCGATATCCACGGTTAGAGGCCCGCGGCGGGATCCGGTAAACGTGAACCTCGGGCTTGACGCAGAGCATTGACTCATAAGCGTTGTCTTCTGCCATTTTGTCAAGTTTCACTAACTAAAAAAACAACTTCCTACTTTCAATGGACACCACGGCTGGGACTGAACCAGACGACGGGATCCCACAGGAGCCAGGGTGCTGATTCAAACAGCGCCGCCCCTGGTCAGGATGGTCGGAGCAACTGAAATGTACAGAAACTGATGGACAGTGCAAAACTAGATTCGAGAGAGCCAGGGCTGGACTAATCAGGGCCCCTAGACCCCCCAGGGGCCCCAGAACCCAGAGGCTTACTTCACTACCGATTTAATTACTTCATTTATTTATTTAATTGAGATTATACCTATATTATTGTTGCATATTGTTTTATCAGATTACTTCATTTTTTGCCATGTAATTAACACACAGTAAACCCTCCAATAAGGTAAAATCAGTCCATCATAGAAGTACTGTAAGGCCGCAACAAACAAGTATTTTCATCATCAATACATTTGACAAATATTTTCTTTAACAATCCATTGATTGATTAATGCATAAAATATCAGAATATAGTGAAAAAAGGCCCATCATCATCCCTCAAACCACAAGTTAATATATTCAAAATTCATTTTTTTCTGACCAACAGTGAAAACAATAAATATATTTTGAGTTTGCTGTCATAGGAAAACTGCAGAAACAAATCATATGTTCACATATGAGAAGCTGGTATTAGTCAATTTTAGATAGTTTTTGCTTAAAATAAAAAGACACACGATTAATCAATTATAAAAATGGTTGTCAGTCAATTTTCTGTCAATCAAGTAATCAACTGATCATTTCTGCTCTAGAGTATTGGTCGATTTGCAGTTGCCAGGGGAAACAATGAAACTATATAGTGGAGGTCAGTGGGGGCCCAACATGACGTTTTTGCCCTGGGACCCTCAGAAGTAAATCTGGCCAAGGCTACAGCGACATTTAGTACATGGGGAATGGGATAACACATTTTTCTTCACTACTAAGTTTACCAAGTGTCAATGAAAGCCTGGGAAAGTCAGCAGATCATGACACAAACAGTAAGAACTCCTCTCAATGATCTGACTCAAACCTGAAGATGTCATCTCGATCCAGTGCACTCACATCATCACCAGGGTTGAAGGTGTTGGAGAACATTTTTAGTTTAAGGATTAAAAAAAGCACCAACACTGAGATTTGGAACACTGTACATCTTCCAGCATCTCCCGGCTAAACCACAAAAAAGGTTACAATGGTCCTGCATATAACAGTTGTCCATAAAACAACTCAAGTCATTTACAAGTGTACATTCAAAGTGTGTACAGAGCACGGACATTAGTTCAGTCTGTGGATGCTGTGGGATGAACAGTAGATAGTGGACAAAAATATTTTAAAGGCTCTCCACACCCACCCAGGTGTTTTCGGCTAAGCTTGGCGATTACATCTCTGCTCACGTTGAAGGTGAGTGAAACTGAGATGAGAATTACATGAAGTCAACAGACTCCATGTGCTAATGTGAATAATAATAATGTAATATTCCACCCGAATAGGTGCTGGGCATATTTGCTGCTGGTCATTTTTGTCCAAACTGCTGCCTCAAATCTATATAGTCCCCCTATATGGATTATGTCTGTGCATAAATTCCTAAGTACTTACCCCTTACAAACCTTTATTACTGTCACCTGTTTGCAATGTATGAATGCAGGAGGGTGCACAGGCTCCAAGTGCTTTATAAGGAATGGGAACACTTTATAAAATCACATTACCTGGGGTTGAGGCCTTTCTGTGTCCAGTAATGTGCAAAACACAAATGACATACAGTATTTTAATAAAGTTGAATGTTTGCTTCTCAATATCTTATGTTAATAGCCCATCCTAAATATTGTTTGTATGTTATTTGATCAAATCAGTTGAAAACAAATCATTAACCATGCCTTTGTAGTACAAAAAAAAAGACACAGTCCTTGCTGTTATGTACATGTAAACTTGTTCTTGCCAGAGGGCAACAAAGGGTTATTTTTTACCAGTATGATTTCAGACTCACTGTCATCCTAGTTTCAACTAAGTGTGCAGCATTGCAGAGTTTGCACAAGGCTTGAAAAGTCTGTGAGAGAGCCTGCAAGCACTTGATTTAAAATAAGGTTTTTCAACATGATGTAATGCATGACCTAATTTCTACATCCCAAAGTTTTTATTATCTGAACATTTAAAAGTTGTCAATTTAGCATATTTTTTGCATATTGCTGTTTTTTGAAGACATTACCACACTATTAATGGTGCAATGACTGAATGTAAGTAATACTGAAGAATTCAATGCATTGTAAAATGCAAGATGTTTATGTATGTGTTCATAATTCACCTGAAATCTGAGTGAACTGTAATCATCTTTGTCATTGTGAGAATAATGATCCTTTAAAATAATGCCTTTAAATCAACCAAAAACAGTTTATTCCTATCTGTATCACATTAAATAATTTAGAGATTTCATATACCTTGAATTCACACAATTTTCTGCTCAAGAACCAGTTTTCATGAAATATAAAACATGCACGAGTTCCATTTTTGAAGTGTGTTTATTAAAGGGTATTCAAATTTCATCTGTGTTTTTCAAGTTTTCAAAATAACAATGACATCAAATCAGCCTTAAACACAACAGGTGGCTGTGAATGACTTAAACTAAGCATCAAGGGTAAATCAAACAAGTACCCAATTGTTATTTGCTTTTAATTATCAATTTAAAATGATTACTAATCCCTTGCATTTTAATAACTGAATCCCATCCCTGGGAGCAGTGTATTTAGAGCATGAATATATATCAATGATGTTACAACCTTGCATGTCACTCCTCCTAATAGTGTGTATTATCTCATGAAACAAAAATACTGAGATATTAGAACTGCAGACAACTTCGTAGCTTTCCGTCCTCAAACAGCAAAAAAAACTTCAGTTCTACTGCAACTTAAATTCACAGAAATCATTAGCAAATGATGCACTCCTCTGACCTTAAGTTTCTCACTCTTTGGCAGGTAGTGAGGTTGAATAGGTGGAACAAATGCAGCAGATGTAGCCATATTGATGAGTTTGCTCTATGGCACATTGTCTCCCTGCTGTGTAGAAGCAAGATGTTTAATTAACTGTTAATCATAGTTTCAATCCTATTGAATATTTCCAATCAATTTACATGTGCACCAAATGCAAGATAAACCAGCACTACCCACTTTAGAGTGTAACCAGGAATAATTGTTTTTTAAGGCAAAGTGTCAAAAGGTTCAACATTTGCTGCAGGGTCATTTATTGTGAAGCTCTCTATAACTCGGTCACTACGAGTGGCTAGTCAGTATTTGATTACATGATTGATTTCATGGTTTGCAAACTTATCTTCAGTTGCTTGCAAATCAAGCAGACAATGCTGTAAAACCCTAGTGTGGAGAGGGGAGGGGGGAAAAAAAAAACAACAACACACACAGACACACCACAGAAGACTCATCAAAACCTGGCAGTTGAATCTGGCTTCATTTTAAAGGACACTGATTAAAAGGTGAGATTTCTATTTTTACATCATTTTCAGAGTTAAAATCAAACATACCCCTGACCCTGACAGAATATTTGCCAAAAGGAAGCATGTGATTATTCCCTCCTCCACACTGGGCATAAACTGTTATTTCTGAACAATTAAAAACCATCACTTTAATAGCACATAATCAGTCAACATACTGCAACCGGTGCAAAAACAGACCAAAGTCCTCTTTGCTAGACAGATGAATTGCATTTGGCTATAAGAGAAGTTCCAATCTAGCTATGCCAATTAGAAGAAGTTACACAACACAAACAGGGACACTGGTGCTTGATTGCTTCAGATTTTCAATTAATAGATAGGTCCGACTTTTTCCAATTTGATGAACTTTAATATGACACTACCAGTAAAGTTTCCTATGCAGACTACATAATCTATTCTGTTCCACACTACTGATCTCCAGACTTAAACATACTATGTCTCAGAAAAACAAGGAAAAAAAAAACAAAACACAAACATGAAAAAAAATGTCAACTGTTCAACACAAAAACGCAGTACAGGTAATTAGTCCAAAAAAAAAAAAAATAAAATAAAATCCAGGGAATAATTTCATTATTATTGCTTGAATAAACTCAGATTTAGCGACACTCTGTCCCTCTGCACTAAAATCTTTGGCCACAAGCTGTGTCCCCACCGGGCATTTCTTTAATAACCACCACTGCCAAACAGAGGCCTGTGGACTGTGGACAGTGCTGGTCTGGGCCACTACAGTATTAAAACACACTTTTGAGCACGGGGCACTTCTACTCAAAGGGCTGAATCACTTTCTATCACCTTGCACTCAAGCTGCTGAACACACTGTAAAATCTCGGCACTGTCAAGCACTTAATTTCCACTGAACCCAACGAACTGAGGCCAGTTTCCCGGTGGACACCCAGCCATGATCCACGGTCCATCAGTGGAAAGGCCAGCTCGTTCGTTCACCCGTCTCCTGGGAATTCCCACAGATTCACAAGCTCTCTTTAATCTCCCTGAAGAGACAGATACCTGATGCCCTGGCGCTCGGTCGGCCAATCAGACTTAAAATCATAGGGCACCTCACCGTACATCATAGTATCACAGTGTGTAGGGAGGTGAGGCAAAAGCCTGTTCACAGTGTGGAACAGAAAGGGTTTCAGATCTTTGGCTGTTATCTGCCAGCCCCTTGCAACGTTCCACAGAGGGAAAAGACAAGGCGAAAGGCAAAGACCATGCCAGTAAGCAGAGTAGAGAGAGGGTGGAGAAGTTCGTCACAATCCGTGCTACGTCTTCATATTTCTAATGTCTGTCAAATTTTATTTCATCCCACCACTCTGCTCCTCATACCACACACAACCCCTTTAACTGCCACCCTTCATGGCCTCTCAGGGAGACAGCTGGTTTCCTTGCAGCAGGCAGCCCCACTTTATCTGCAGAGTCGAAAGCCTGTGGTGCCATCTGGGCCTGTGGGCTGACGGATCACATGATTGTTTGGACGAACTGGTTCTGATGGTTGGTTCACACGAATTGTCCTAATGACATGGGGAGAAATGAAGAATAAATTATATGTGTTTTCCACTAATATTCATCTACGTCTTTTCTTCTCAACTTTAACAAATGTGGGTTTTGTTGTTTTTGATACAATAATGTCTTACCTGTCCTGGCAGGGATTGTCCTGAGGCGTTTCATCGGAAGAAGCACTACCCAAAATCCTTCTCCTTGCTTCTGCATACTCTGCCTCCCTCTGGGCCAGTGATTTCATCTGCTGAGAGGGACGAGACGAGGATGCAGGGTTTCCTGTGGTACCGTTATTTGAAGGACGCTTTAAAATTCGAATTTGTGGTGGGGGTGCGGCTGGTAGAGAGTCATCCTGGATTACCATAGCAGTTTGCACAGGTGAAACACCTGAACCAAAACTGGATTTCCTGCACAGGTGAGAAAGTATGAATAAAATGATTAGAAAAAACATTACATGTATATAATCATATCACACATTAAAGATTCTTGAAAAATTTTCTGTTTGCTTACTTTGCCTCCTGATTTATTTTCAGTTTAGCCTCAAGCCTTCTCTCTATTTCCTGAGGAGAAAGACACATGTATTACTTTTTTTTTTTTTTTTTTTTTTTTACTGTCCAACAAGATCAATTTCTGTCACATTGACTTGTACAGCAAACATATTCATGAGATCTGTATTTCTAAGTTGCTTGCATCTGAGAAAACATGGTTCTGAAAGATATTACAACAACGTTCAAGCAAGCCAATAATCCCTCACTATGGCGAGGGATCTGTTTAATCTCTGGTCAATCACAGGTGATCTACAATAGACAATGCAGATACACTGCACTCGGTAATATCACATGGAGGGCTTTGCATAGATAAAATTACATTTATTGATAAACTGATTTGTTTTTCCATCGCAACTGCACATCTACTTTCACTTTTTGTTGAGTATGGTATTTATTATATAAAAACTGAAAAACATTATGGCTTTTACAATACACTGTATGCAGTATTCATTTAATTTTTGTATTTCCTGTTTAAACAGGGCAGGGGTTACAGCACTGGAAAATGTGATTCATTTCTTCATGGACAGAAGTTGAAATTCATATTTTAGTGTTAAGCCAATACAAAGTCAACAGGGTAAACTGTATACATACTGTATCTCAGTATGATATACTATTAGCTAGAGCTGCAACATTAGAGATTAATTGATAATAACAATAATGGTAAATTGCAACACTATCAGGATGAGTAAATATGAGCATGCAGCAACTCAACCATTACCTTACTTTAATATCCACAATAATGACATCATTTTCACAGCCACTTAAAATGTTTGAGATTGTAGAGAAAGTTAAATTAGATTATGGCTATCTCTACTGCTAGTGAGAGATAATTTTACACAGTCATATCAAACTGGTTTAATCTAGGGTTGAGTGGACCAATCCCCAAAGTTGGGCTCCAAGAGATGTTTATTTTCATTATTGATTAATGCGACAGATATTTTCTTCATTAAATCGTTTCGTCCATGAAATGTAAGAAAACAGTTAAAAATGCTCATTACAGTTTATTACAGCTTAAGGTGATGTCTTCAAATGACTTGTTTGGTCCAACTAATGGTTCAAGATCAATAGTAGTTTGCTAACTATCATATATGTCAAAAAAACAAAAAAAACCCCAAAACATTTCAACCTGAAATTTGAGAAGCAGGAACCAGCAAATGTTTGGCATTTCTGCTAAAAAAAAAAAAGATTATTCAATTATCAGAATAGTTATAGATTAATTTTCTGAAATTCAACAAAACGATTAAGTGACTAATCATTGCAGCTCTACCCCAAAGTATTGATACTACCAATACAAAGTCTTGTTTTGAGTATCGGTATACCAAAAAAACTGGATCCCTCATATGTTCAATCACACCCAGGGCACGTGAACAATCTTCTCACTGCCGGAATATTTGCATCTATGCCACTGTTGTGTTTGTGCATTTGTTATTTACCATTAAAAATTGTATTGTGTTTAGACATGCATGTGATTAAGTAATCAACAGAGAATAGTTTTTTTTTTTTTTTAAAGCCTCTTTTTGTTTGGCAAATTATTTGTGGTTAATGAACATATATTCAGAAGTAGCCTATTAATAATGCATTCACCTCATAAATCATGACATATTAATCTGCCTTACATGATGGTACGTTAGCTGCTGTTAACAATAAAAGGTATTGATATTGGTAATCCTGGACCTGGTATTACTTGGTATTGGATTGAACCAAATTTTTTGGCCCACCACTAGTTTAATCTACCAACATATGCAAGAAAAACCTGCTTGATTTCTCCGATTATACTCCACCTATGCCGTCTCATTAACCCAGACTTACTACACTGTTATGGTACTGTAATGATTCACCTCAGTGCAGCCTGTCATTTCCGCAATGGGCGGGTCTAAACAATGGTGCCACTATACGAAAAGTCTACTTTGAAAAAAATCAAGTTTTCTTTGTGGTTACCACTCGGGGTTTTCCGCACATTACAAAAAAAAAAAATCCTTTTGTTGAGCAAATGAAATGACAAAAAGCCAGGCTCAGTCTCACGTCGTTATGGGACAGCGAGGCCTGCAGGACACAGCTAGCAAGAGAGGCTGCTGTCTTTGATCAGAAAACAACCCGAAATAAATACATTTTAAAAAACATTCATTTGTATTCAAGCAGCACACGGGAGATTGGGGGTCCTTCCTAAGTGACTGTCGAACTGAAATCGGGCTATAACCTGGTTTTAGCGCGACATGTGTTCGTGTTTCTCACCCCGCTGTCCGCTGCCTCTTCCCAGCTCTCTGCAACCTCCTCATCCTCCATGTTTAACAGGGCTGCTGGCTGGTTACCGCTTCGGCTCCACCGGCTAGCTATTTCCCATCCGCGCCGAGGGCATGGGACTGGGGGCAGCGTCTATTTTTTGGGTTTTGGGTTGGGTTTTTGTGATCGGATGAAGGCTGAAGGCCCAGATTCACAAACCTTTCCCTGGCCGCGTGTTAGCCTGTTAGCTTAGCGCTCCACTGAGGGCACCTCCTTCCCTCCTTCCCGCCTTCCCCCCCTCCGGCTGTCTGTTACTTTAAATTTGATAATCGAGCGGCTACCGGTGTCGTGCACACACCGCCAAGACGTCAAAGCGACGACTGTGCACAGTCATTTCTACCTGTCGACAGTTAGATGGGGTTTAGCACTTGCGTCGCTAAACGATGAAAGTTAACGGAAACTTGAGTAAAACTGAGCAACCGGTTCTCCGTCTACTGCGCCTCTTACTGCCGTGAAAGGGGTTTCGACATTGTAGTTAAAAACCTGTCTGAAGCCGAGGTTCAAATTTGTGAAAACTTTATTTCATTTTATGAGAGCAAGTAAGGGCGATTCCACTGTTTTTCATTTTAAATATCTAGAACACACTTGACTAGGTCTAGATCAAAAAAAGCTACACTTGGATGTATCAAATCTGGACTAGATTTCCGGTATCTCAGACCTACCAAACATCGCCACAGATTTGTGAGCCCTTTTTTTTTCTATTTGTGAAAACGTAAAAAAAAAAAAAAATGGAGATCTCACTGATGCCTCTCGATGTCCTTTTAAAACAGAAGAACGGAAAACACTTCATAACATTAGCTTAGATACGTAAGATATATGTAAAATATGTTTTATCTTCAGTCTCAACAGACTGAAGATAAAACAATTAAAATTCGGGCTTTAACAATAATTTTATCGCACATCATTTTGCGTTTGCCTCTGACTAATGAGTGACAAAGTAACACTCCACCACACTGTTGTCCCTATGGTGGGCAGGGCACTGGTGGATGTCTGAGTTGAGCGTGTTGAAGGGAAGGTTATGGTGCCTTCACGTCTTGGTTTTATTTAATACTCTGTTACCAGAGGGCGCAGAGATTAATACCAGATAAGCAAAACACATATAGTTAACAGGGCAAAAGTAGCAGCATAAGAAAGTAAAATAACAGTGAAAAAAAGTAAATATATTAACACAAATCTTTCAAAAGAGTTGTAAATAAAAGCACAGTTTTCGTATTTTGGTAGACTTAAGTGAGTCAAAATCTTAGCTTAGACTTACTGCATTTTCACTTATGTATGTAAAATTTGGCAATTAAAAAAAGGGGATTAACCAAAATTCCTTCCATCTGCCTTTTGGCGATCAAAATTAAAACATTAAATAATAAAAAAAAAAAAAAAAATGCTGTTTTCACAGGAGCAGCAGATGTCAATATCATTTTTGTATTCAAGTGGTGGAATGTAACTAAGTACATTTACTCAAGCACTGCAATTAGGTACAAATCTGAGGTGCCTGTACTTTACTTGAGTATTTTCTTTTCATGCCACTTTCTACCTTAAACTCCACATCATTTCAGAGGGCAATATTGTACCTTTTACTCCACTACATTTATTTTGCAGCTTTAGTAGTCACTTGACACATTAACATGTTCACATACAAAATATATGAAGAGCTTATAAAATATGGTGCTTTGTTATAGTTTAAATTACGCAACAGTATGCACAAGTACTGCTGAAACAGTAGGTTGATTAATTAATTTGTAGATCAACAGAAAATTAACTGGCAGCTACTTTGATAATCATTTAATTCACTTTCATACAAAAATGCCAAACATTTCATGGTTCCATCTTCTCAAATGTGAGGGTTTGCTTCTTTTTCTTTTTAATAATAGTTTTGTAACAATTGTTCAGGTTTGGACTGTTGGTTGGGCAAAACAAGAGCGGTCACATTGGGCTCTGGGTAACTGTGATGGACATTTCTCACTATTTTCTTAATTGTTTCAAACCAAACAATCAATCGATTAATCGAGAAAATAACAGCCGATTAATCCATACTGAATGAAAACAATACTTGCTCCACCTCAACTTAAGTAACATTTTCAATGCAGGACTTTTACTTTTAACAGAGTATTTTAACAATGTTATGTTATTGCTTTTACTTAAGTAAAGGATCTGAATACTTTCTCCACCACTGACATTTTCAATATTTCAAACTGTTTTTGTAGGGTAACCGCAGCTTTCCCCTAGGCAACACTTTTGCCTGCAGCGGCTGGGGGCGCAGTGTTTGGGCCTGGGGACCCACCCTGGTATCACGGACGGTCCGAGGCTGCTGGAGCGTCGTTGTGCTGCGGAGGACAGAGCGGAAGATGGCGACTGTTTGGAGGCTGCTTAGGAACCTCCGGAGCTGATACCGGGGAGGAGGAGAAGAGACAAACTCAGAGCCCGCAGAAGACCACGTCTAAAACAACGGTATGAACGACGCCGGGTTTAGGGTTTGCAGTTTCGGGGCTGAAATCCCGACAAAGTGTCTGACATTAGAGGGGCTACCATAGGCAAAGATTACCAGCAGTACAGCCGACTGAAGGTAGCAGCTAGCTTGTTAGCTGCCAGGGTGTAACTGAGTCTGAAAGGATGTCGTGTCATTGAGATAATTAAGAAGTGAGATGGGTTTCCATGCTGTGTCAAGCGGAGGTATTTAAAAGAAAACGCATAAACTGTGGCTGTTTACTGTTATCTAAATATCCTTTGAGGTTAGCTAACGTTAGCTTGAGTGCTCGTGATAAGTTAGCTAGCGTCGTTAGCCAGGGCTAGCATGTATTCTCTGAGGATCAAACGTTAAAGTCAGCAACATGTACACGCCGGTTAGTCAGCGGAAAAGTGTTTTGTTGCATAAGCCGTTCCTCGTTTAGCCGTTTGGCATATCACACGTTTCATGTATTTTTCCTAGATAGCTGTCTCTATGCGATAATTAGCGTTAGCAGTCCAACATTTAATTTATTATATGACGGCTACCGACAGCTAGTTATATATAGCTAACGATATAAGAGGGACATGCTGCGTGCAGGGGCCAGCTGTTCAGGCTAAAGGAAGGGCACCACCCGTTTTAAACAATGGATGTAACAATTAAGCCTGCTGCCACTAAAACGTTATGCTGGTTACAGCTCTCTAATGTCATTGGGTTTCTAGGGTAGGATCAAATCTCATCCAGTTTTGTTTGAAGGATTCATCCTCATTAAATTTGCTTTTCAGAAATCCAATACAGAACATATAGGGCACGTGTGAAATGGGTGAGTCTACTAGCATAAATAGAATTAATGACCCATTTTAAAAGCTATTTTAGTGTAGATAAATGTGGCTAATGGTAAACATGCTCTTGAGCATCATGATCATTGATGCATACATCACTAGTATGTCTCCCCGTGTCTCAACAGACAATAATGTCCCGCTCCCCTGACAATGAGGATGGATGCTTTGTTGCCATGGATACAGAAGACGATGGTACGGATACTGCAGGGATAACAGAAGATGTAGAGGCAAAGATGGGGTCCTACGGACAAGAAGGGAACATGGACAGTGGTGCCAAAGCAGGGGGGAGAACAATGGTGGAATTGCCAGAGGAAGTTCTCGAATATATTCTATCCTTCCTCTCACCTTACCAGGAGCACAAGACTGCTGCGCTTGTATGTAAGCAGTGGTATCGTCTCATTAAAGGTATGCCTGTGCCTAAAATATTTGCATAATCTTGTGTCAAAACTGAATCAGTAGGTGGACTGGTTAGCTTCACTATTTACTAATATTTTTTTGGAACTAGGTGTTGCTTATCAGTGCTACCACGGTTTCTTGAGAGCTGTCCAGGAGGGAAATATCCAGTGGGAAAGTCGCACATATCCATATCCAGGAACCCCTATCACTCAGCGCTTCTCACACAGTCAGTATATGCTTTTTTACCACACTCTGAGCACTCTTGCACAACATGTGTTGAATGATAGCACTTTGTTCCAATTAACCCATAAAGTTGCTGAGAAATACAGCACTTCAGGCATCTAGTGCCTCAAAATGTTTTAGCGTGGTTTTAGCTGAGGATCAGGTTATGAATCCAGAGTAGAGCAGATAAAATCCTGTCTGCCCTTTGCAAGATTAGTGATTCATGAAAAGAGCAACATCAGACACTTAATCCATTTTTTATCAGATGGACTCCATCAACACTTACAGTAGATTTAGAGCATTCACATTTTGGAGGCAACAGCCATTCAAGTTTATATTTTCAAGCTGATGCAAACCTGTAATCATCAGCTTTACATTTTTGAAATCTTTCCCCTGCCTATGTACTGCCCAAGAAGGTACATCGTTCTTTTCCTACACCAACAGAAGCAACAGAAATGTAATTTATTGTCATTTGAATTTTAAAAGTAGTGATTGTTGATTAACATTGAACTCTGGGGATGTCAATTGTCAAAAGCTGTAGCTAAATTTACTGACATAAAAGGCCACTTATCGCTTACGTTTATATTTATGTTGAAGTTAAATAAATCATAATTCTATTGATTTAAGAAATATGAATGTAGTGTCAGATGAGCTTAACTGGATTTTTAAGGTATTCTGATAAAGAATAGTGAGCCATTTTTGAAAAAACTATGACTACAACTGTACTGTAAACTATGTACACAGACTTGGAAATTTCTTCATTTTAATCTTTTATTGGAAACACTGGCCACTGGTTTTCCTGTTGTTAGCACAAAAGAAAATAAAAAAAGTATAAAAAATAAACAATCAGAACTAGATGTAAAACACTCAAAGCTCTCACTGTTTTCTGCAGTTTGCTGATTAATTTTTGTCTGATTTTTTTTTTTTCTTTTTTTTTTCTTCTTCTCTCTTTTCCCTGTTTTTGGGGGTTGCAGGTGCATGTTATTATGACTCAAACCAGTCCATGTATGTGTTTGGGGGTTGCACTCAGAGTAGCTGCAATGCTGCCTTCAATGATCTGTGGAGACTTGACCTCAACAGCAAGGAGTGGATCCGCCCTTTAGCCTCAGGTACGAGTATGTTACAAGCCGTAAAGGCTAACAGGAAAAATAAATCAGAGCTCTTTTTTACAACATGTAGCTCTGGTAAACTTCACATGGGGCTTATGTAAGGGGAACTGTAGGAGGGTGAACCACATTTGTGAATACAGTGGTCAGATGCTCAAAGGCAGCAGCTGAGTGCATGGTATTTGAGGAGGTGGCAATAAAAAAACAAAGAAGTGCTGGCGAAATGAGATTGTAATGAAATAGTTTTACTGGTGCAGGCAGTAAAATGCACCATTATGTTACTGGTGCATTAAAATTAAGAGGCTGAACTCTATGTATGTCACCTCTACAAAAGCATCTATTGTCAGAGACGTTGTCTAGGGCATCATAGAATTAATGTTCATTTAATGTTTTCTAAAAAAAAAAATTTGCCACTTGTGAGATGAGGTGGAAATAGTATCACCTCGTCTCAGCGTTGGCCATGTCAACTAAAGTTAATTTCTCCACTAAATCGTTTTGGAGTTTATTTATTGTATTAAAATGTATAGATACATAAAACATCATGCTTATTCAGCAAAATTTTGAGTCCTATCTTTGCTTTTTTTCTGTTACAGGCTCCTATCCATCTCCTAAAGCTGGAGCAACTTTAGTGATGCACAAAGATCTGTTAGTGCTCTTTGGGGGGTGGACTCGCCCCAGCCCTTATCCACTGCACCAACCTGAAAGGTTTTTTGATGAAATCCACACCTACTCTCCTTCAAAGAACTGGTGAGGTGGAATTAAGTGCTCGGAGTTAGATGGTGTAGTTATGACAAGTGATAAACTAGTTGAAGCTCAGTAATTTTCATCATTGTTTATCTGTCTTTGTGTGATTTATTATGTCTTTTGCTGTATCAGGTGGAACTGTATCGTAACAACACATGGACCTCCACCTATGGCTGGTCACTCTTCCTCTGTAATTGGAAACACCATGGTGGTGTTCGGAGGATCATTAGGAGCACGTCAAATGTATGAATGTATTACTTGAAATTAATCACACATTATCCAAAACGGAGCTTCATGAATTAAAGCTGAAATCTGTATCTTACTTTCAAACTACAGCAAAGATGACAGGGTGTCTGGTATCATATTTGCAAAGGTGTTTCACTTAGATATTTCTAGACGGTAAAAAGAGACAGATGTCGAGTTCTCAGGTGTTGGGATTGTGAGTATATTCTGTACTGAGGGGATAAAGTTACATCCCCTCAGTTACACCTGCAGTGCTCAGAGCCCACGAAAGAATCACTTGAGGCCTAAAAAAAAGCTTGGGTGACATGACACGCTATCACAGCCTGCACAGCCAGCCTGTTAGAAAGCTTTATAATTGTCACCTAGACAGGTCTAATTTGTCCAATCTGATCAACACACCATGGCAAGCAAGAGTCTCCAACCAAGTTAGTTTTCATCAAAGTATTTTTTTTTTTTTTTAAATGTAAAACATTACACTTTTCAGCTTTAAGTCTTAAACTTTAACTGGAATGTATTTGTGAATCAAAACTTCGGCTGTTACACCTCACCATGATCTGCCCTTTGTTGGTTCTGATCAGGAGTAATGAAGTCTGGGTTCTGGATCTGGAGCAGTGGTCTTGGTCCAAACCACCCATATCTGGCCCATCACCACACCCACGAGGAGGCCAGTCACAAGTAAGGATTAATTTGTTCATTCAAGCTATACAAATAATCCATTGTGTTTTTAACCATCTTTGATAGTGTTATTGTTAATTGCATCTTTTTTCCATGGTACCACCTTCATCTGACAATAAAACTGTGTAGTTTTGATACTTTAAGACTGCTTCTCCGTCTCCATGCAGTTTGCAAGTGGGTGAAGTTGTGCCAGAAACCCCCAATTACCTTTTTTCAAATGAAATTAAATGATACCTTTTAAATATTTTCCTATTAGATTGTCATTGATGATCAGACGTTGCTCATCTTGGGAGGATGTGGTGGCCCTAATGCAGTAAGTTTTATTATTGTTATTACTTTTTAACTTAAGTATAATTTTAGTATAGGAACAACATGTTCAAAAAAGACTTCATTGTGATTTGAAGTGAGTACAGTTTTCATTTAATGTTTTGTTTTGTGTGGTAAAGCTCCTTAAAGATGCCTGGCTCCTCCACATGAATGCACCACCATGGAGATGGCAGCAGCTGCAGGTGGAAAACGAGGACCACGGAGCCCCGGAACTTTGGTGTCACCCAGCTTGTAGAGTAAGTGTCTGTCTTAGTTTAGCCTAGCTTAGCTCTGTGTGTGTGTGTGTGTGTGTGTGTGTGTGTGTGTGTGCGCGTGTTTGTGAAAGAGAGAAATCATTAAATCCATCACTGTGTCTTTTAATTTTTCTCATCTTCTTCAAGGTGGGCCAGTGTGTGGTGGTTTTCTCACAGGCTCCATCTGGCCGTGCACCGCTCAGCCCAAGTCTTAACTCTCGGCCCTCCCCCATAAGTGCCACACCTGCCCCTCTTGGCCCCGAACCGTCTTCCCTGCGTTCTCAGTCACCTGTTCGGAGCGGGGCTGCTGGTGTTGTCCTGGGAGCTGTTGAAGAGGCTCCATGTGTAAATGGTCGATGGGGAACGCTGAGACCTCGGCCTTCAGTGAGAGGGAGTGCCAGAGATGCAAGCCCATCCTCGTCCCAACAGCAATCTCCTTCACAAGGCCCAGACAGCCCTCCTCTTCCACCACTTCCTCCATTATTAAATGGATCCTCACCTTCACCCCGGACCAGCCCAGCCCAGGCTGCATCTCCTCCCTCTCGCCCCCACCTGCCTGCCTCTACTGACTATGGCTGGGAGTCTCCCCCTTCTGCCTCTCACCACCCTGAGGTGCCCAGCACTAACGGCTTGCATACACCTCCTGCAGGCTCCCCCCGCACTCCCCCAGGAGCAGTGTCCCCAGCTGCCTTAAGACGAGGTCTGGAGGCAGTGAAAAATAAATCTTCCTCATCTTTACCATCTTCATCATCATCGTCTTCCCTTCAGACACAGGGAGCTTCTCCTGGAGGAGGAAGTGGTGGAGGAGGAGGAGGTCCTCCCGGAACCCCTCCCTCATCGTCCTCCAGCCCTCCACAGGCCGCTGGATCTGATGGACATGCTATTCCCCCTATTGCACGGCGTCTAGGCCATCACCCACCTCAGAGTCTGAATGTAGGAAAACCTCTGTACCAGTCGCTCAACTGCAAGCCCATGCAGATGTATGTGCTGGATGTGTCCCGGGCCAAATCTGCCGGGGTGGTGTCCTGGAGAGTTTATGGGAACGGGACTCCTGCAGCAGTTACAGGGCCACCGGAGACCAGCCTTCACACAGTGGTACAGGGCAGGGGAGAGCTCATCATTTTTGGAGGCCTCATGGACAAAAAGCAGAATGTGAAGTACTACCCTAAAACCAACGCCTTGTACTTTGTACGTGCTAAAAGGTAATGCAGCTTCAGGCGGGATTGGGAAGACAGACGCTTCGTCCTGTGACCACACAAGGGAACTGACACGCAAGGCCTTTTTCCTATAGAGAGAATTATGGGAAAAGAACATAATCATTGTTAGATGTTCCACTTCAGAATTCACCCCCCCCCCCCGCCTACTGCAAGCATTCAACATTAAACACTTTAACTACACTTTGATAAAAACATTTGGTTAAATGAGAATCCTGACTCTGTGTGTGTGTGTGTGTGTGTGTGTGTGTGTGTGTGTGTGAGTGTGCGTGCGTGTGGGAGAAAGTGTGTGTGTATGTGTGTGTGTGTGAGAGAGAGTGTGTGTGTGTGAGAGAGAGAGTGAGAGAGAGAATGCAGTGATTAGAGAGAACCGGAAATTTTTTGTTGTTCCCCAACAGGTGATCAACCAAACAATAACATTTCTGTTTTTCTGTGTCACCCTCTTATGAACTCTTGAAAGAGAGGAACTCGGGAAGAACGTACGCTGGTGACAGAAATGGTTGACGACTACCTTCTTTTTTGTATCACTCTTTAAGCCTGCCATGTTTACATTGAGAACAGTGTGAGTGTGTGTGTGTGTGTGTTATGTGTGCACGTTGGTGGTTAAAAGTTGTTGACTAATGTGTGTCGGGGGCCATGGTGGGTGAGAGATGTGGCACTGTACTATAAACATAGTTAAACAATAAAGGCCTCCACGTCTGCTCTGTCATAGTCTTAACATTCTTGCTGTGTGTGTGTGTTTGTTGTCTACCAGTCATTCCTGATTTGTTGACAGACATCTGACCACAAGGTCCATTAGTAGCTGTTCTGGAGCTTTCAATCATTTCAGATGATCTTCCTCAGCAGATGAAGTTTGCCCAGTTGTCATGGAAATGGAGAAGAACTTTCCATCTGAATTTTTAAGCCAACATGGACAAGAAGTATGGAAGCAATGAAAGGCCATAATAATTTGTATTTTATAAGCAGCTGAAAATTTAAATGTGAGATTTAATCACTACCCAATACTTAAGATTAATGTTTAAATGCTACTGAATTTATAGCATAAAATTATTTAACTCTGAAAACCCTCTCCATATAAATTTATTTGGTCTGAATATACTAATTTGTTATCCTTGAAAGCTTGGTTGTTCATGTTTGAAGTTTTCAAAATTAAACCAATCCAATTTAAGCAGCTTGATCTTTCGTTTGTTTTCCCCACTTTTACTTTTTTGAATATTGTAAAGTTGAGTTTTCTGTCTGAATATGTGATCAACGAAAATAAAAAAATCAAAATTATTTTTAACAGCTTGAAATTGCTAAACTAGAAATGACCTGGAAAATTAGGGAAATTCAAATTAAATTCAAATACATGGTCTTCAAGGGTAAATATTTCAATACTATAAATGCAGTGGTATTTACATTTTAACATCAGTAGTGATTACATTTTACAGTTAGGTGTTCAATTTATAACATCAAAACGATTATGGCCTTTCTTTGCATGCTCTGCTGAGGAAGATCATGTGATACAATTGAAAGCTCCAGAACAGATACCAATGGACCTTGTGATGAGATCGTTTTGTCAACTTCTGTTTTCAGTTTGACAAATGAACTTGCACAATCAGTTGTTGCATATGCTTTACCCATTCAAAGGCGTTTGAAGTGATGTCTAATGATTTTTTTTTTTTTTTTTAGTTGCTGTAATTTATAGAGCTGGAGAAGAATGACCTCTAGTGGCGGCTCTTGCATAAAGCACAAAAAGAAAAAGGCACATAAATGAGTCATCTCAACTGCAAGCAGCATCATTTGTTCCAAATGCAATTTACAGCTGACACATTTCACAGCAAATGGTTCTGAGCATTTATGAATTTTTACCAGAGCTATTGGTATTATCATTATTATAATATAATTATTGATATTATTTTCCTGTTTACTTAATAGTTTTTTCTGCTCAAAATGTCTTTAAGGCGATCATTTAGCTAAAAAACATAATTAAATTTATATGGTGATAAAGTAATGACAGAGCCCAGGCTGGTTTGTTTTGTTTCTGAGATTATCCACAATATCTTTAGCACATTAACCTTGTTTCAACACCCATCTCAGTCAGCATTTAGATCCTCACTCCCCTTTCCCTCAGACACTCAACCCCCCTCTCCCACCAACAATAACCTTTTACCCAGAGAGCTTCTATAGGCCCAGAGCAGGGGCAGTTCAGAGCAGAGCTGTTTGATTCGTGCAGACTCAGGGATATGGTGAGATGGCAGACGGGACTGGAAATGTATTGGCTGTGACCTGAGGCAGTGGGAGGAGACTTTGACAATGAATGTGCTGAGGACACATGTTTACAATGATGGGAGAGAGGGGAAGAATGGAGCAGCACAGGATCACTGAACACTGTGAGTTTCTGAATGAAGTAACCAAGTTCGAGAGATATTTTTTAGCTGTTGAAAAGGCAAGTGAGAGGAGATTTCTATTTGACCGTGTTTGGAACTGGTACTTGTACTGTGCATGTTTTTGTAGTTGTGTGTTGGTTTGAGTGAATTTGACTAGAGTGTGTGAGTGAGTGATATGTCTATCATTCTTGTGTCTAAGATTGCTTTCTAGGACGCATCCTTTTAATTTTTTATTTAATATTGAATCAAGCTGTTTTCTATCTGTTTCCGCATTTTTGGGTATAGTGGTGTTGAATTCCAGTTTGCTGTAAGTTTAGAGTTAAACTACTGGTGAGGTTTCTAAAATGTCTGTAATGTGAGCTAAACCTGAAATTTTCCTGGAGGACAACAGGCTTCCTTTGAACTCTTCCTCTTGATGCACAAGCATTCTCTGCCCTGATATGTAGGGCTTAGCCTTTGTAAATATATCTGAACCTTATCATTCAAAAATGTTTACATAAACATGAATACACTCCCGTATTCTCCTTGCAGACGGTGCCCCTCTTAAACAGACTGACAGTCAAGGAAGCTAATGCAAGTCTCAGCAGAAGGACGCTGGAGTGGCACAGTGTAATGTGAGACGCATGCAAAACAATTATTCAATTAGTTATCAACAAGGGCTGATAGCATTTGTTTTGTATTTCACTGTTCTGTACTAAGTTCAATACACTCTCCCTGTTCCCTACACACTTAAACAAGGGGGACAAGTCATTACAAGGACTAACAGGAAAAACTGTGAAGATAATTTCTCAGGGATGACCACTGCCCAGTTACTGGAAACTTCATCCAAAGAGTCTGTGTTTGGTGCCCAGCCTTCCCAAAGGATGGCGTCCACTGTGTCCGCAGTCCCCCATGGTGTATTTGGCCCCTCGCCCCCCCCTCCAGCTGTCTGGCCTCCTCTGGACTTCGCCCTGGGTGCTCTTGCCTGCTGCGCAGCCTGTGTGTTCACCAATCCCCTGGAGGTTGTGAAGACTCGTCTGCAGCTTCAGGGAGAGCTGCGTGCACGGGGATCCTACCAGAGACACTACCGTGGAGTCCTGCAGGCCCTCTGGGTGGTGGGCCGCACAGACGGGCTCCGGGGCCTGCAGAAGGGGCTCTCAGTCGGGCTGATCTACCAGGGTGTGATGAACGGTGTGAGGCTGGGCTCCTACTCCTATTGTGAAGCTCTGGGTATCACCTCATTCCATGGGGGGAGTCTGCTGTCAGGGGCAGGGGCTGGGGCGCTGGGTGCCTTCATTGCCTCTCCTGCCTACCTGGTAAGTTTACTGAAGTTTCTCTTTTTTTTATAATGCATCCTCTACATTAGTAGGGAGGAAAAGCGTCAGTCAATATATTTTAACAAAATATGAAGCTCCACAGACATTGACTGCTTAAATGGTATGCCACCTTTTTCTCCTTTTTAAACTGATTTGTATTTTCGAGGATGAGCACCAATTGGAAGACACAATTCCTGCCTTTTTTTTTTTTTTTTTTGTTCACTATGTTTTTTGCCTGTGACCCTGTAAAACATGGCAATCTCTACTTGTGACCCCTCATCACAGGGTGCATGTCTGTGAGTTGTGAGCAGTTCATTCGAAGAGTGATTTTTACCCTTTCAGAGTGTATCATTTTTAATAGTTTTTAGAGGCCTGAAAAGGTAAAATTATACAATATTTGGCAGGAAAAGAGAAAATGTTAGAGAAAAGTTTGTGTGGCAATTTTTTTTTCTCATTTTGCACAAGGGTAAACATCTTGTGATACCAAAAATTCATCTAATCTCTTTGAGATGTTTGCGTCATTATATTGCATTCAGGATATATACTGTAGATGTTTGTGTATTACGGTGAACAGGAGTCAGCTCTTATGCTCCTGGTCCTTGTGAATATTTAAAGTATGTCCCTCAAATATTGTACAAGATGTAGGCCATTATGTTGTTATGGTGGTATGTATTGTACAGTATCTGTCTGTATGTGTGAAGTCAAAGACTAAACCTAATAGGAAATTAAAACCCCGTGTACTACTGAAAGTGGATCTCCTCTGATTAGGTTACACTTGGCACACTGAACCTTACACACACACAGGATAAAGAAAACCAGATAAGTTAATTAACAGCCAAATCACTGACATAAGCTGAAAGAAGATCAGAGAGCTAATGTAGAAAGCCACTATGGATCAATTTCTTCTGAGGCAAGAAGCAGGTATATTATACAAAAGGCTTCAGCCTGACACTATTTTTATGCAAACAGACAGTTTGAATGGAGCACGTCATCGTCTTTGTTCAGAAACCAGCTCATGTTTGCACCCGTTGGATCAAAAAGAGGACAAACCCTTAATTGAACCAGTCAGGTCGCCTTAGCAACAAAACACAGACATCATTTTTGTGGACAAATTAGTGACAGGTAGTACGCTACAAAGCCTGTACAGAGAGTTAATTCACATTAGTCACCATTAGATATACTTCATTAGGTAGAGTAGGACAGTTCTACGTTAAAGGATAAGTTTATAATACTCACGTGTCCGTATTACACTGAAATAGTTACTGGTTGCTGTAATCTTTCCTCTGGCACTGAAAGGATCCTTTCATAACACAATTCCAGTGCAAGTGATGGGGGACAACATCTTTGTCAAAGCATTTTAATGTTGAGTTTAAGCTGATATGAGGCTTCAGCAGTCTGGGTTATACAAGTCAAAGCAGAAATCTTCCAAAATGTATGGTCTTTTTAGTATGAAATCCCCCCTTTATGTTTCCCCGGACTGTGTTTCCTTGCTGAGCTTAGGTAGACCAATTGTAAAACAAAGAAGGAATTTTGTACTAAAAAGACTGTAACTTGGGAAGATACCCATTTGTTTCGTGTATTGAAATCATGTTAGAAAACTGTCTTTTCAAGACCAGATTGGACAGGAGGAAAAGTTACAGCAACCAAAAACTCTTTCAATCTACATATGGGCAGGTCAGCATTGTGAAGCAATATGAAGCTGCCCTATGACAGTATCGTTTTTGAGCCACTAAAGGGAACGCTAAGGACGGTTAAAGGGGGGAAAAAAGGGAAAACAACAAAAACTGGGTAAAACAAATGAGGGGTGTCACGCTTCTAATAAAATGGAATCAATTAAAGAAACAAAACCGGAAAACTCAACTTCAAGACTGACATTATGAACCATCTGCATTTGACCTTAACAACAGCATCATAAGTCAGCACAAACAAGAGTCCTGAAAGCACATCAACTCCGTTTCAAAGGCGTCTCAAATGTCTTAAATCTGTTTTTAGCCAGTACGAGAGCTTGAGAGGCAAAGTAACATTACATGGGTGTGAATGGTAGAGTCAGGCTAGTCATAGATAACATCTAATTTAAAGACATTTTGAATAGATAGTCTTAAGCTAAGTCAATGTATGTCTTAATATATCATTTAATTTCCATCTGTCCCCGTGACATCCACAACAGGTCCCACTCAACTTTGTTGTTCAAAACAGATGCAGACTTAATGTGCATCTTTAAAACAAGGCAAGATTTAAAGCGCTCGTCATGTTTGTTTGTTTGGTTTTTTTTTTTTAACACAAATGTTACTTGATTTACTGCACATTTTTATGAACGTCCTCTTCATGTCCCCTTTTAATACAAGAGGAGTAGTGTTGTTGTTTTTCTGCCTCAGCTGTCAGTCAATACATTTTAAAACATCTAACCTTTTGCTCTGTTATGGAAAGACAATATTGAGTGATGACATGTTTGTCTATATCTAGGTCACTAAATATACCCTGCACGTTGCTTCAACCTACCTACCGCCGCTAAAAATATACAGTATCGTAAGGCTCCTTGCTGTGTGCTGTTGGCAGTGAATGAAGGATGGAGTTATTTTATTAACACTGTATGAGATGGAGCAGAGAGGCCTCTTGTTTTTGTGCACGATATGCATCTAATCCGCATGTCGATTGTCAAGGCTTAGTGCAAAAGAATGACTCAAGAATCTGTCTGACCAGTTCCTGGCAAAGTACATGTTATGTAACTCATACCTGGTTAACATTAGCAGAGCTACCTTTATTTGTTACATAACTCATCCTGACATCTGACGTTATCTGACTTAGTGACAAGTCTGGTTTTAGCTGTACTTGTGTTCATTATAAGCACTACAGTACTACAGTGTGATGAATAAAACTGAATGCACATTATAACCCGTGTGCTGCATTTTATTCATAGGTGAAGACCCATCTGCAAGCTCAAACTGTGGAAGCCATAGCAGTAGGTCACCAGCATAACCATCTGGTAAGACAGACATGTTCAAAATAAGGCACATGAATACATTATAAGTTGCTTTCTTTCCTCGAATCATTTCATAGTATGTGTACAGATGCTTTACATAAGTAAAAGTAGAAATACCACAGTTTAAGTGTACCCATTACAAGTATAAGTCCTTTATTCATGTGCTCATTATGAAGAAGAGGACCCGTTCAGTGTTATATTTTTAGATATGATTGAATTGTTGCAACTGATACATTAAAGTACAAGCAGTATTTTAATATTATAGCTGGTCTAGGTTTGGTAGTTTAATTGATTTTGATCCATCATATTTTATACAGTGATCATATAGTTTTTATTCAAAATCTAAAAGCCCAAGCATTCCCATTGTCCCACATAAGTGTCTTCAGTTTTGTTTTGTTTTTTAAATGTGTTTATTTATTGCCATTTTATGCTTTACTTCCAACACATTCTTAGAAATACATCGCCTTTTGGGGTTTAAAAAATTCATATCATATTAAAAAATGATACAGACGACATACAGAGTTGACTACACTGAAAACTGAAAAGAGTCGATCAACATTAAAGTTTGTTCAGCTTGGAAGCTGTATTATTTTACAGGTGTTTTCAGTTAGCTTGGTGACATCATGTGCTGTATTTCCCAGCATAGCTCCACCCATCTTATACCTGACCAGAGGTCTTTTCGGACAGGGTCATTAAAACACCTGTGTTGGTGTTCAGTGTCTTTAAATTGCAAAGTAACTATGGAACAATAGGTATCACATAAATGTCTTTGGCTAAAAGGTATAATATTACCCTCTGAAATGTAGTGAAGTAGAGGTATAACGCTGCATAACATGGAAATAGTTGTACAGTTTGGAGGTATTTGTACTTTACCCAAGTACAGAACTTGAGTAAATGCACTAAGTGACATTCCACCACTGATAGATTCTGTATTTTGGTATTTACACGCTGTATATTTGTAGCACGATTTGCAAGAACAAAAATCAGGCCGACTGATTGTATTCGGTCATGCACGTAGGCTGTCACATTTACACAATAAGCTCAATACACCAATACACCTTTAAACTTCCAATGTAAGCAGACTACTTTACACTGGTATGTAAAGGTTATATGCATGAAAAAGTTTTTTTTTTTTTTTTTTTTTTCCTCCAGCAAATTGCTCACACAAAGGAAGAAACACATTTCTATTAATAGATACGACCACCACATAATAGAAAAACATACACAGTGTTGTTAGCTACTTCAAATTCACTTTTCAGTTTTTTTGTTTCATTTCAGGGAGTCTCTGATGCGTTTCTGACTATCTATAGAAGAGAAGGTTTAATTGGTCTTTGGAGGGGTGTGAATGGGGCTGTGCCTCGCGTCATGGTGGGATCAGCTGCTCAACTGGCAACCTTCACCTCGGCCAAGGACTGGCTGTCGCATTCCCAGGTAGACGTGATGAACAGCTGACACCTTTACAGCACATATAACCTAACAGTTGCCGTCAGACATAAGTCAAACTCCAGTCAACCATTAGTGTCTTTCTTTCTTTCTTTGCAGTGGTTCAGTCCAAACAGCTGGCTCACGGCTTTGATAGCTGCCATGATCAGTGGAGTCGCTGTGGCTATAACCATGACACCATTTGACGTCATTAGTACGAGGCTCTACAACCAGCCGGTGGATGAGTTTCGTAGGGTGAGTTTCAATAATCTCCTTTCATCAAATTTTTTTCTTGCACTCAGTAACGGCGTAAAAGACTGTAGGACTGTAGGAATCAGCTCTGGAGATTGTTTTCCTTTTCTCCATTCAAGGGACGTCTGTACCATGGATTTTCAGACTGTATGCTGAAGGTGTGCCAAGCTGAGGGCCTGTTGGGTTTGTACAAAGGCATGGGCCCTGTCTTCCTGCGCTTGGCCCCACACACAGTGCTCAGCATGCTGTTCTGGGATCTGATGAGGCATCGGGCAGTGAAGGACAACCAGGGCCAGGGAAGGAGCTAAAACATCCCAAAACCTGCTTATAATGACTGGACTCAGTTATACTGTAGCTGTCAAAGTGCTCTATCAATTAATGGATCACTGAATTTAAAGAAAAAGTTTGACATTTTAGAAAATACGCTTATTTGCTGTCTTGCTGAGAGTTAGATGAGAAGATCGATACCACTCTAATGTCTGTACAGTAGTCAGAGCCAGCTAGCTGTGTCCCTCTGCCTCCAGTCTTTGTGCTGTAGTTTCATATTAACCGTAGAGACACGAGTGTTGTATCGATCTTCTCTTCTAATTCTCCGTCAGAAAGCTAATAAGCACGTTTCCCAAAGTGTCAGACTATTCCTCTAAGTGAGACTCGTTTTGTCCCAGGAAGCAAGGAAGGTGGATGAATATTCAGACACCCCACAGAAGATGTTGCACAGACTCTGACAGACATTTTGAGGAAGTCCTATCAAAAGTCTCAAATATATGAAGTTGTTGATGAACTATCAGGTTTTAACTTAAAATACCTCAAATGATGAATTTACAAGCTATCTCTTGGGGTCGATCAGAAATGAGAGACATGACTCGCACATGGGCTGCAAGTAAATCAATGAAGTGCCGATGACTTGAAGAACAAGTCTGGATTATTAAAACAGAAACTGTGTATCCCATGTTAATTATCCAGCGTGACTACTGTACTCTATCACAGTTCAATACATAACTCTTGGTGCCTTGTCTATTATACGTAACAGAAGACATCTGTTGGGAATGTTCTTATTTACTGACGTATGAACTACTGGCACCTAAAGCCAAGAATGCCATTTGATTTGAAATTTTTATTTACAGAAGTTTAACCTACGGGTACTTCAAGCCTTTGAACAGCAGTTGATAATAATCATAATAATAATAATAATAATAAAGTAATTTTTTGTATGAAATGCATTGAATACGTTTTTTGTTTTGTTTTTTGTATCCTCAGGGGCACAAGAGCTGCATCTTTGAAACACATGCTATCTCAGAGGCATTGTAAGCAAAGTGTGATTTTACTCTGACCCAGCTAAAAGGTGTCTGATTGTTCTGTAAACCCAATCATCTTTTTTGAGAGGACCTTCAGCCTCTTTCATCAGGAAATGGTGAGACGGACAACCAAAGTCAAATCACATTTGACCTTTGGAAGCTGAGCTTGGAGCGTACTCAGACCTGATCAGCAGAAAGATATACAGGCAAACTGAAATCGTTCCCAAAGGTTTGGCTCACAGGAATTTAGCATAAACTGACTTGTTCTTGGCTGTCATTTCTGAACAGGTTTGAGATTATGGCAGCATGAATGAGAGACCATAGTGCTTTTTGTGTGTCTCCTTGTGAAAACATAAAAATGTTTCTCCCCTTCTCTTGGATCCTGGGAACTTCTGAATGGACGCCTTTTGATCCAAACCCAATTGATTGTTTTCTTCGAGGTGAGTTTACATGTTTTTCTTCCCGGTGGTAATTAAAAACTTCTGTTTTATTTTCTCTAAATTCCTAATACTTCTCCCATGTAAAGTAGCTTCTTTACATACTTATTTTTGGTTGTGGCGTTTTTGTCAAAGGTCTTGTGGGTGCATGTGGAATATCAGTGCTGTGCAACCTGATGAGAGTTTACCACTTCATTCAAACATGCAGGTGAGTTTATTCTTGAAAAAAAAGAGAGAGAAAATGTAATGAACTTTTAAGAGCAGTAGAGTTATTCTCTCATTTCCTCTTCATACAGTGATTCTGAAACTGAAAGTAAACGGAGGTCATCCTCACCCATCAATCCTCTGAGAGGGAACTGGAGGACAGCGCTCCAGTTCTGGTCCCTGACGCTCCTCTTGTCTTTGGTGGGCTCGAGGGTTTCCTCTCTCATAGTGCTGGAGTTTTCTCTCAGAGCTGTTTCTGCCTGGTCGTCAGCAGGAATGGTGAGTCCCTCAAACAGACAAACAGAGCTATCTATTCCTGTGTTGTACTGTCAGTGTTTCTTCTTGTGTTCAACACATAAATCCCACTATCATTTGTCTGACCCATTTTCATCCACGCTCCTGAATTTGTCTTAACTCAGGATGCCAATGGCAGAAGCCTAGGCCTGGACCTCCTCCTGATCCAGTGCCAGTTTTCCCTGGGTTGCTGCTTGACCTGTACTCTGGTCTTCCTCCATCAGGGGGCTCCACACAGCTCCCTCAGCTTGTTTCTGGCAGCTGCTCTCGGCTGGGCACTGGCAAGTGTCAGCCACAGTCTGTGGAGCCATGTGGCCAGACTCTACCCACTGCATAGCAAAGAGCGCTACTGTGGGAAATGCATCACCCTCCTGACCTCCGGACACACAATACTGGCTTCCCTGCAAAGAGTGGTTGTCCTGGCTTTTGCTCTAGCAAATTTGGCTTCCACTGCCACGGTTTATGACCACTTCCTGTCCCAGAAGGATGCTCTAAAGTTTTGGACTCCACTGACACTCTGCTACACAATGCTAGTGGTCTATATTCAAGGTGATGGTTGGGGCAGCTGTGTGGGAAATGAAAATGGTCCTCTAAGAAGACTGCTGGAGATTTAAAAACTTTTAGATTAAAACTTGTTTCGTTCTCCATGCACAGATTACAAAAGAGACACAAGTCAGGACACAGCCGACAACATAATGAAAGACTTAGTGCCACAACAATAGTAAAGACCTTAAAAGTAACTACTTTAAAAACAAAACATATGAGACAAAACCTTACAAATGACATCAACAACACAACACACATCTCTGAAAACAAGCAAGCACAAGAGCTTTGAGCATTATTGTCTAACTTTTTGTTTTTCATTTTATGCAGAGGATCAGCAGCGGCATACTGGAGCAGAGGCTCTCTTGCACACTGTAGTGCTGCGACTGGGAGCCTTACTTGTGCTCATGCTGACAGTGGGCGACTGGTTTGATGTCCTCCACGTCTTTGTCACTTTCTTGGGTGAAGCAGCCTGTCTGCTACCCTCCCAGGACCTCCTGCAGGCTGTGTTGAAGGTCTGTATGAATAAGCTCTTCCACTCAAAAACTTGTTAGTAATATTGAGAGATGTGAAAAAATCAGGTGACATTTAATTGTCAAGCTTCATTTTTAGGAAGAGGGGGAAACAACCCTGAGCAAATATGAATAGAGCTCGGGTCACAAAACAAGGGAACGCACAAAGGAGGAAAACATCATCAGATGACAGTTGATGGTGTAACTGAAGTCTACCTCAATACCAATGACTACCTCAAATGTTAATATACACTAATATTCAATATTACCATTAATAAAAGGATTATTGTGGCCTCACTTTTTATTGTGTACTGACTGTTACTGAATCTCACAGCTGTTTTAAACAGAAGGGAAAAGACTTGGGAATTTGTAACATTGCACCGTATCGCAGCTGCTGTTTTGTTTCTGGTATTAACTAGAAGATCCAACTCACTCTGGGCTGGGAAGATTTTACTTTGCTACAACGTGGCTCATATACATGTTGCTATACTTCATGTAATGGAAGACAAATACAGTACATGACAAAGGAGTGGTAAACTGAATTAAAGGTTAGTTTTAAAATGTCAGTAGAGTGGAATGCAGATCAGCAGAAAGCTGATAAGAGGTACGCAGTGGGAAAAGACGAGGACTGCACCAGCAGAAGATGAGGGCTTGTCAAAATACTAAGCTCTAAAACTTATACAGTATGTCTCCAGTATGGTCCAGGGTAAAAAGTAACAACTTTTCAATGAGAACTTCAAAGTTCTCATTGCTGGAAATGAGAAGCTTTTCGATGCACCTTTTTTTAGGTTAGCTTTCGATTAGATATCAGATCAGATAAATGCTTCTTTCTGAATAATACTAGAAAAGCACTGATGAATAGCAGAGGAATTGATCAGTATGGTGTGTTCATTTAAAAATGGTTATCATCGAGATATGAGATGAGACACTGGACCATTGATGGTGACCATATGTCACTAATTAAAGGGGCACCCCACCAATTTTACAAGATCATTTCACTCATCACGAGAAGTACTACTCAGCCTGTGAAAATATCCTCTGGAGGGACAGAAATCCTGCATTACAAACTGGATGTGTGGGGAGCATGTACTGTAGTTGGGGGGTGGGTCTGATGAAAGACACTATCAAGTTGCACCATGGGAAAGGTAAGATCCCCGTTTTTGTAGCTTTACCCTTACTAGGGACTAAAAGACAAATTTTTTTGGCTTCTGTTACTTGGATTTTTGCCCTTTTCTTTTTAATCTCTCTCTCACATCTCCCCCGGCCTTTTTGCCGAATTCCCCCTTTAACTTTTACTCAAAGCATTCTCGAAAAAGAAAGCTACTCTTGTGCTTTTACTAGAGTAATTTTCAACAAAAAGTTTTCTTTTTCAGTACTTCTCTCTGAGTCATAGTTTTCCCACCCCTGCAGATGTTTACAGTTGGGAAATCAACATCAACTGTAATTGTGAACATGTTGTTGTTCCTATCGACTGTGTTTCTTCCTGTTCATTTCCCTTCATTCATTTAATTCACACTCTGCTGTTTACCTGCACATGCACCAAAACTGAGGATTAAAGTAAAGAAATATGATGTGATGTTGTTGAGTGAAATTGTAGAGTCATGCTGTTAGAAGCAGTGAAGAGGTTCAGAGGGTTTAATGAGGATTTTGGCTGTTGGGGCGGAGCGTGGAGGTCTGGGGATTGTGTCATCAGTGGGCATGCTCCCTCCTGCAGCTGTGACATCACTGCAGCATTCCTTTCCACAGAGCTGGAACAACAGAGACCCCCATCACTCTCCTCATCTCCGTCTCCTGTTAACCCTGTCTCTCGCGCAGTCCTGCCCTGCTCGTCTTCCATGTCGATCAGGAAAGTTTTACTCAAGATTTAGTTTCTCACGTCATCCTCCTCTTCGACTCTTAGGAAGGGAGTAGACCTCACAAGGTTTTGCTCCAGAAATTAACCACAACATTTGCTGATCAGCAGACCTGATATTGCTTTGACTCATTCTGGTGGAGAGCAGCAAACACAACAAAGCAGCTTTTTCATAGCCCTCACAGACATCACTCATTGCGCCCCCCGCCCCCGCCCCCCACCCCTCTTAATATACCAACATCTCCTCTTGCACAATGCCCTGATTCATTGCACTGTAATGTTGCTGCTCCTGCACAGCTGAACACATTAGCTTCATCAGGAGAGTCTGATGAAGTCCACCACATATAATCATACAGTGCGCTCTGCTCTGGACGTCGCTGAGGCACAAATGCAAGCAATGCCATGGGACGCTGATAGTGAGTCAAGGCTAAAGTGATATAATGTGGTGGGGGAAGGGAAGAAGGAAAGAGGGAGAAGAAAAAAGGAGGCAGACTCAATGAGGGAGGTAGGAAAAATAAAAGCTGACAGAACAATAAGGCAGAGCTGCACAGGAGAGAGAAAAGGGGCAGTTTGAGATAAAGAGTTGCTGAAAAAGGCAGGTACAGTCGCATCCTGCTGGCATTCAAAGAGATAAAGAAGTGGGAGGTGGCTGTGTGTCTACGCTTGTCTATTTAAGGGTGAAAACCTTAGGAGAAACTTTATGGTACTGTATAATGCATTTGTTGAAAGTCTGTGTGTGTACTTGGTTGGTTAGATTGCACAACTTTTGCATGACTTAGTGTGAGTGTGTCATTGTGCATGCATGCCACTGTGTGTGTGTGTGTGTACGTGCCTGCCAAGTTTTCATAGTGGATGAATGTGTCATGTTTTTTACTGCACTTTGCCCGAGATTAACTGTTCACCTTTTACGGTTGGGAGGGAGGTGGTATTGTCATTCAGCCAGAGGAGGAGGAGGGGTTGACGGACGAGAGAGCCGGGGAGGGAGGTACCGAAGGAAAAGGAGTGGCCTTCTGCAGATAGTCGTCTCTCTCTGCCGGAGTAAAGTCTTCTCACTGTGGCAGCTTGTAGGAGGGAAAACAAACCAAAAGTCTCGAGACGCAGAACAGGGAAGGAGAAAAGAAGGAGAAGAGAAGAGAGAGAGCTGTCTTCAAACCACATTTTCTCCCAGGTATGTAATGGCAGCTTACAGCCACTGTGAGTGGGTTTAAAGGAAACAGATGATTCAAATTTGTGCCTTCTGCTTCTAAAACCATTCATTATGGGTAAAGAGAGCTGTGAGTGTGTGAATTTACCTCTCCAAAGTGAGAGTGAGCACTCCCACATAGTTGACTGAGAGGGTGTGTATACTTAGGTTAAATCTGGTTGAGATGTTGGAGATAAAATGTTCACTATTCAAATCTTTTCATCTTATACTCAGGTTTTGCAAAAGAAGATCATGCAAGATTCTCAGTGTGTTTCTATGTTTCTGTTCTATGATGGTCCTTTTAAACAGGTCTATAAAACAGCAAATGTTGCAACCTGTCTTGAGTCCTAATAATCGTTGTCCTGTCCTCCTCTTAGACTGTATGTGGATTATATGCAGTCATGGCATCAGCAGCTCCACCAAAAAGGATGGTGTCCTCTGTGTTTATCACTCTGGCATCTCCTTACCGGGCCACTGTGACACAGCAGCAGCCTGCCCTCCAAGCTCACAGTGCCCCCGCTAGAGACAAGCAGCACACTGCTGTACGAGTCGGCCCAAGTGACAGCATCCCCGCCCCCAGACACAGGAAAGAGGGCCACTCACCGACTGAGTCTTACGGCAGCATAGACAGCAAAGACCGGACTCACGTGGGGGCCCTGACCCGAGCTTCAGACCCTCAGAGTCCCAAACCCGCCCAACCTGGACCCAGCAGAGGACAGCTGCAAGAAGATGACAGAGGTCGTGCAGGTATTCATGACAAAACCCTTTTTTAATTCTTGGATTCAACGCAAATTAGTACACTGGACAAACCTGAGATTACCTTACATGTAGCTGATGCCATCAAGGCCTTTCTTGCAAGACGTCTGAACTCCACTGATTTTATGCATCACAATCTGTTGACAGGTGTTGGCGATTACTACTGAATATGTGAAAAAAGTTAAGTATAAAGCCTTTGGTGGCTCCGGAGGGAATCAATAGCATGGGGCTGAAGACTAAAAGTTTGAAATCTGGGGGTGTGGAGTTAGAAAGAAATGAGCTTCCAGACCTCTTTAGCCTGCTCCCCATCTCTGCTTGAGGCTAGCTTCTCGAGGGTACATTAGTTGCGTTGTTGGTAATGTAGGCGCCAGGTTTTGACAAGGAAGAACATTGCCTGGGGAAAAACCCCCCAGATATTTCTGATTATGCGGCATCAATTTTGATCCCTTTTTTTGTCCATCTTGGCTGCGGCCTTGTTACAGGAATGAAATGCTAAACTGGTGTCGTACTTTTTCTTTTCCAGTACTTTAAACTGGAAAAATTCATAACCCTCTTCTAACACTCCCTGGGTTCAGGAAGTATTTATGCTATCAGGTTGGAAACGATATAGTCTTATCTGCGAAGCACAGCTGCTGAATTTGATCACATTTGGCTTCCTGTTTTAGAAACATGCAGAGAAGTTGTCATTTTAGTGACACACGCTTAGATGACATAACCTCCTAAGCTTCAGTTTCTCCCCTTATTTTTTTTTAACTTGTTTTTCCTATTTTCTGGGGTGGTGGTATCTGTATGCATACAATATATATACATATGTATCTGTATATATATTTGTATATCTATTGTTGGGTTTCACATAAATCTTCTCCTGAATTTCCTGAATTTCAGGAAATTTCAGGAAATTTCAGTGATTACTAGAAACTACTTAGACTATTTTTCTGTGTATGTTACTACAAAGTGACTTGAAAGAAGTCTTTTTCTTGCCAAACAGACCTCCCCCCACCTCTTCCTCCTCCTCCTCCTCCTGCTGCTGCTGCAATGCCTTCGTCTCTGGGAGCAGTGCTCCCCGAAGAATCAGCCCTTCCGCCACCTCCTCCTGCCCAGACACCTCTCTCACACCCTCTGACCCCAGGCCAGCAGCCAGTTTACAACAGAGAGGTATGCCGACCTCTCTCACAATGTCACTGAAAATCTGCAACATTTTCAACACCCATATCTTCCTGTTTACTACTGATTGAATTTACTGTTTTAAACACTTGATCCCAGTTTCCCTCAATAAATTCCTCATGAGGGAGACAAGTAATTTTTTCCCACAGTGAAGGACTACATCTTTCCACAACTTTTACAGATATTGTATTATGTTCTGCAGTTGTTGTAAAGAATCATCTGAAAAACACATTATGAAGGAAAGAAAAGGCTTTTTTTTAGATAGGGATAAATGATCAGAAGGACTTTATGAGCTGTACACATTTTTCCTTCACAAACGGAGCACTTTCAAAACTGTTGATATCTTCATAAGAAACTTTTTTCCCCCCATCATTTCAACCCAGTCTCTATGCAGACACAATGAAAGCACAGATCATGAAAGGGGCTGAGTCTGAATATGTAGACTAGAGCTATCCTTTCTTGACTAAGTCCCTATCTTACTGTATGTACCCATATGTTTTCCATTCTTTGTAGATTATGGAATTTTTGTAAACCCCCAAACTTTAAAGTTAATTTTCGATTAGAAAACAATTTTTTTTCAACTTCTTTCCGGTTTAGGAAAAATTGAAGGCTTTAGAGCATCGAGAGGTGCAGTTTTCCCATATTTGTGATTGTAATGTTAAACACAGAGAACGTAAAAACCGATGTGACACTGTGTTTCAAACTTAGAAAAGTCTTAAGGCTAGTAGAGCTTGAAATGAGGAGCTGACTCAACTGTGATGACATGACAATTTTAGGTTTTTTAGGAGCAAAATAAATGTGACTGCATTTTTTAAACATGTGAGTATCTGAATCAGAATCTGTATCTGTATTAAGCTTCTCTTAATCAAAGGAGCAAAAACGAATAGTGAAATTTTTGGAGCAAGTTGTTTAAAAATGGCGACAAAAGCAGAATAAAAACTTAAATGCCCTGAAAAGCCAAACACAGTACGAAATTTATATTTATATGTAAATCGATTCACCACAGTCTTGATTTTCTTGGATGATTTTTATGTTTCAACCTGTAAACCCCAGAGCTACTCTTACCCCTCTCTCCTTCCAGCCTCAAACAAAACCCGTGTAAACCAAGCATTGTTCAGTTGTGTGGTTCACGATATGAGACCAGAGTCAAATGTGAACCTGTCTCGGTTATCTCAGTTTAAAGTTTAGTTTTACATTAACAAAGTGCTTTGCATTCAAGGTGGAGACAAGCACACCATCTAGTGGGTTAAACCAAGATGAACACTCCCATGGGAACCATAAAAACGGCCAAGACTCAAGCTGGGAGAGTACAGGTAACACGCTCTGTATTTACACATTTACCAATCAGGCTCCAAACTGTTCTGCTTTGACAACACACATATTCTCATAACCTGCTCTGACATTTGATGTTTGCGTACAACGCAGAGGTGTGCGGCTTCTGTCGGAAGCCCGTGGCTCTTTCTGAACCTGCGATAGAGGCCTTGAACAGGACTTACCATGACAGTTGCTTCCAGTGTAGATCTTGTCACATTCCCCTGGCCGGTAAACAGTACTACAACAAGGCAGGAATCCCACTCTGTGAAGACTGCTACCAGGTAGGTCCAAGTCAATACAGCTTCCACTACAGGATGTTATCAAAGCTGCAATTACACATGCAAATCTAAAGGACCATACCAATGTTTTTGCATGCTCATTTTCTTCAAATTATGTATTTTTTATATGAAATCTAACTGTTTTCCAAAGACTGCTGTAGTTTAGGGCCTTCCTGACCCCCGCTGGTTTCTCTTAAATTCATTCCAGCATCAAAATCAACTTGCACAGACTTGAAATTTGCTTGAAATTCATCCATCGCTGTTAACATCTTGCCCCTTGTTATCAGAGTCAGTGGTGTGTCATTGTTCATGGTGTATTGCAACTGGAGACTGAATTCAGGTCTGACTGAAATGTAAAAACAAAGGTAGTTATGACGTTCATTGTTATGGATTAGCTGTCTCAACCAAGTTTCAGGTCTCTGCAAGTTGAGTTTTATTCTCTGCAAAAATTAATGGAAGCCAGTGGCAGCTTGGAAAGTGGGAAAAACAGAATTAAAAAATGTCAACACTATGATATGTTTTGGAAAATGTCCAGCAATCTCCATATGCGGTAAAGGTGTTGTTTATTAAGGCGGCTAAATAGTGGGAAATGTTGGTATCATCTTCTAATACAGAAATGTCTCCTAATAATCATTTATTTCTGTCTCTTAGGCCAGTCTGGAACTTTGTTGGGCATGTGGGGAGGTTATCACAGACCATGTGATCCGTGCACTGGAGCGAGCATACCATCTTTCTTGTTTCACCTGTACAACATGTAAACAGCAAATTGGAGAGCAAGCTTTTGCTCAGGGAGAAGTTGGAGAAGTGTATTGCCTCCAGGACTACTACAGGTACGAGAGTTGAAAACGACGGCAAGCATTACAAGACAACTTTACAAAAACAACCTAAGAGATTTTACATCTAATTTTATTCTATTTTAATTGATTTTTATTTCCTTTTGATAGTGCTTTTAAATGTGATTCTAATGTTTATCTTCATTCAAAGGTGCTATACAAATAAAGTTGCCTTGGCTAACATTTTCTTTCCTCTACAATTTTGTCCATAAAGGAAGTATGCTCCAAAGTGTAGCGCCTGTAACCATCTAATTATTCCAAAAGAGGATGGTACTGACAGTTACACTGTTGAATGTCTGGGACGCTCCTACCATGAGAACTGCTACAGATGTGAGGTAGGCATTCTGTGTGCAAACAATGCACCGTATGGACACACTGACAAGTATGCAAGCACACAGACACACTTTAATCACCACCAGTCAATCAGTTTTTAATTTTGTCTGCAGGTCTGTGTCATCCAGCTCTCTCCTGAACCAAATGAGCACGGCTGCTATCCTTTGGATGGGAAGATGCTTTGCAAATCTTGCCATCTGAGCCTGGTTTCTAGCCAGCACTAACACTGGCCTTGTTACCGGCGATAAACTGCAACCCATGGAAAAGTGTCACAAGTCCAGGTTTAAAGAGATGGGAGACTGCGCATGTGCATTCAAGACTCTAGCACATGAATGTCGCACATCTGTTTTCCATTAGAGCAACAATGAAATATGGTTATTTTTTATAATATATCATGCTTTCTGAAGACCCTCCTATTCCTCTTTTATACTTGATAATTTTGCACTCAATAAACTCTTCAAATGCACCAAATATATTTATGCAACAGACTTACTGCAAGAATTATTTGAATTTTTGTAAGTCTCAATCAGTATACTGTTTCTCAATCACATTAACCCTTACATTAAAAAAAACAAAACAGTTTATATAAAAGTAAACTAATATATTTTATCTCGAGGCAGGCTACAACACACATAACACTTGTTATATTACACATACACTATCAATAAGTATTAAGATGTGAAAAAAAACATGAAGCTACAATTTAATTCATGATTGTATAAGTGGTACGACAAGCCACAGTCAAACTTGTTCTCTGGTAAAATGCAAATCCTTTTCCTGAGTACAGAATGCAGTCTTAACCACATTGATGTAAGTCCAAGCACATTTTTTTGTCATACTAGCAGGCCAAAGAGCTCTGCGCTGGAAGCTGCAGACACTTTAGGCAGCTGCCTGAATTCATGTTAGGATGGGCTAAATGTGGTCAAACAGGATCATTTTCCTCACCTGCTCAGGTTAAGCAGCTAAAAAAAAAACCTTCAGGCAAACGATTAAACTCAGCAACTAGACCGAAGAAGACGAATTTCAATGTGATTACAACCACATTTTGATACATAAAGATCTTCACTAGACCACAGGATCTGTATTTTGCCTCAACAGCAGTAAACTATTCACATTAATTTGACATTACAATATTAAAGTCTCATTTGGATCCCAGCTGAATTACTTGGTTATTTATGTGCTGTATCTCAAAAAGACTTTTTTGTGGAATTATATTTCTGTGTATTGAAAACATTTATTAAAACATTTTTTCTGGAAAAAAGAAATTTGCCATTTATGTTTCTATTCATCACAGTTTTTTTTTCTTTCTTTTATTTTTCTGGGTAAATATTGCAATGATGGTTTGATCGTCTGTTATCTTTTCTGTCTGGGCTTTAAAGTGAGACTAGTTAACTTTTGTAAAATTGCAAATTTGCAGAGCAGCAAAAAATTTCCAAAATGTTGAATTCATAAGAAATACACTTTTACGCAGTTCAATACACTCGGGGTGTTTTCTGCTACAGTCTTACTTGGTCTGGTATGACGAATGGCTTCTGGTGGCTAATTTTAGTAAATGCTATCAAAGTTCAGAAAGACACTGCTCTGCAACTGACATTACTGAGTCTGCTTTGCTGTCTTTATGAATCTTTTCTTGAATCTTTGAATCTTTTATTTGTGTTACTGTTACATTCTGTTTGTAGCATTAACCGGGTTGTTCAGCAACATTAACATGGTCTCAGGTTCTGGGAATTTGCAATGCACATTCTTCACTATTTTCTGACATTATATAGGCTTAACTAATAACATTTTAATAGAAAAAGTCGTCAAAAGATTAAGATTTAGTCAAGACCTAGCCCCAGTCTATGCCTCTCATGTGTCAGCATGAATTTGAGTCACAGAGGGAACCATTGGTTCCTCTGAAAGATATTAATCCAGAGGGTTGTTTAAAGACACTTAGTGCTATCCTGACAGTTTAAAAAAAAAATCCCCTCTGCTCCACGATAAAAAAAAAGATTTTTAACCTGTTTCCCAGATTGTGGCTCTGCCTCCTGTCCAGGTAGCCAGCGGCCTGCTATCTTTGCTTTGATTAGGAAACAGAGTCACACCCTGGTAAATAAGTCATTTGTATCATTCAGTGGACAGAATATTTTTAATCCAGGTGTTTAGAAGAATCTTTGGGAATCCTGGAGATAATTTGAGGGCAACAATAATTGTTTTTGAACGACCCTCTGGGATTTTTTTTTTTTTTAATTAACATCGCCAGTTAATTATCTTTTAGATAAACTGACTGTTCCCTCTGTGACCTGAATGTCTGCTAATACACGAGAGGCACAAACTGGGGCTAGTTGCAGCCCTTGTTTTCATTTGTATGCACAAACAATACTTCAAAAAAAAAACATTGACTGGGGTTGAGTCACTTTACAATGAGAGACTGTGGGCACAACCCTCAGCCTCTGTGGGGCCCTGGGGCAAAAATCAGCTGCAGGGCCCCTTTGGCCTCTACGTTCCCATCATGTACAGTGCACACGGCAAAACACAGATGGCAGCTCCTTTCTAGTTTGCGCAGAGACCCCAAAACCAACCCGTACTCCTATACTGGAATACTAACTTTAAACGGGTTTTCTGTGAATTGATGAAACACTGCACAATTTAGGAAAATGCACCATGCGAGCACAATATATTAAGAAATCAAACTACAACTGATACTGGTAATCCAGCCTCGCCTCAGCATCATGTTTTAATCTACTTTACAATCTATATATTCGGCTGCTGTGGAATAGTTCAACTTTTTATGGAATCATTCAACAGTGTTTCAGCGTGTATCCACCACTGACACGTTAAAGGGTGTCCGGATCTCCTTTAACGCCACTGGAATTCACTTTAATCGATAACTTTAATCGCCGCAGTGACGCTGCACACAGATCTAGCTCGCGGGCTGTAGTTTGATCCACTTGAAAAAATCGCGTGCCAGCTGTCCGCCGAGCTCGGCACACCGGGCCCGCGCAGCTCGCACCAGGAACCACCAGGAGCGAGCCCGACGCGCGTTCTCGTGCACGGCTCGGGGACGCAGCAGCTAAAGCTACACGGGCAGCGGCCACCGGGCCCAGATCATTCACGGAATCCACCGTCGTTCATTTTGTTCAGGCGGACCTTCGACCGGCAGGGATACGTGCCAGATCATATGTGTGTGAAGTGGGGAAGAATAGCGCACGATGGTTCGGGAAACCAGACACCTTTGGGTGGGAAATTTACCCGAACATGTTCGAGAGGAGAAAATTGTGGAGCATTTTAAACGGTAGGTTACGCAAGAGGGATCCTCTTTCGGCGGAGCAGCGCGGGCTAGCTGCAGCTTTACCGTTAGCCATGTAGCCTGCGACTAATGCTAATACAGCTAACGTTAGCATTTTTAAGTTTTACTAGTCAGGGGGTTTCTTGCTTGCTGCCTATGGTAGATTGCAACACAGCGGCATTTGTTGAAGCGAAATACCGGGGATTGAAGCAGACAAGTTTAAATGTTTACAATTTATACTGTTTAGCTAACTTTTGCTGCCGCCAAGAGGCACGTAGCTAGGTGTGCTAGCCACCGAGCTAACTCCCAACCATCCGACCATTTTGTGGGAAGTGGAGACGTTTTCATGATCAGTACGAGCCAAAAGGTAGCTAATGTTAGCTGGACGGCAGGGTGAATAATCATAGATCTCTTGTGTTGTTTTAGCCACTGATAACGTCTGGGCCGCAACGTTATTTCTCTGATCAACATGGGTGTTAGAGAAAAACTAAAATGTAGAGAAACCAAAATCTGCGGCTGATCAGCGAGCCCAGTGTGCCGATAATCAGATGTTAGCAAGTTGTTGAGTTGCTTGACGAGGGCAGACATCACGATACTTAAACTCAGCGAAGATACTCGTTGTTGTCTCGCAAGTTGGCAAGTTACAGGTAAACTGCAGGTTTTTGCTCCCGCTACTGAGCGAGTATTTGGATTTAAATAGAGGTTACAGCCTTAACTTGTATTCTTTCCCTCGTTCACAGAAGTCACTTAAACCTATGTAACGTGACATGTCATTATCATTTGCTATATAATGTAAAGTATATAAAGTATATAATGTAAACTGATTCAGAAACTACTCTTCAACACAACAAACATAACATTCAGTCACACTTAATGGGAACTATTGAGGTGCCACAGTAGTAGTGGTCTGGTGACAACTGACTGTTTAAAGATAATGCTTTTTAGATTTGTTAAACACTGACATTTGACATGTGTGAGGTCCCGGAGGGATTTTTTTGAATAAAATTTTGTACTTTGTAGTTGTTCAGAAACCTCAACACTTCCAACAATATTTGTAATTCTCAACTTTACAAGTTTCATCATCCAGCATAATATTTGCAAACGTGGTTGGAGACGTTCATTCCTGTTTTGTGGCCTAAAAGGGAACAGTATTGGAAACTTGTTTTAACTCATCATTGGAGCTGAATCATGACTAATTGCTTATTGTATCAGTGTTGCTTCTGTTTTTCATCTACCAGGCTCTGGCATACATAGAAACAGCTGCACTTACCATATTTCTAGCTGGTGTATGTGTAATTTCCTCTTTGTTTTCATCATAATTTCCTCAGGTATGGGCGTGTGGAGAGTGTTAAAGTTCTGCGGAAGCGAGGGTCAGAGGGTGGTGTTGCGGCTTTTGTGGATTTTGTGGATATCAAAAGTGCGCAGAAGGCTCACAATGCTGTCAACAAGATGGGAGACAGGGACCTGCGGACAGACTACAATGAACCTGGATCAGTCCCTAGTGCTGTTCGGGGCCTTGAAGACAGCTCCCCCTCGAGCAGTCGAGACGTTACAGGATTCTCTAGGGGAACAGTTGGTCCAGTGTTTGGCCCACCTGTGTCCCTTCACACCAGAGAGGGACGTTATGAACGGAGAATAGATGGGTAAGTGGACACGGCCTCCCCTTAAAATCCAGGGGAATCTAGGTATTGGATAGGTGTAAGACCTAAACACATAGTGGGGTTAATCGTGAGAGATAGATGCCTCAAGGGGGTTACACAAAGGTAATCTAGGGATTGTTCCACTTTTCATCATAATTGACTCGCCATTCCCATGGGATCTAAGTAAATTAACTACACATTATCATTTGGTAAGGTAACTATAATTCAAGGTTTGACATCTGGTTTGGATATTACATCTGTGAGGAATATCCTAGTGAGTTTTGGATTTATTACAATTTGCGGGAAGCTACCTCGGGAACTTTTGGATATTTAAAAAAAAACAAAACATTTTTCTTCTAAATATGGGATCTAACCTTGATTATTACGTGGAATCGTTTGAAACTGGAAGTAAATCCCTGCTATGGAGAATGCACTTCTCTCTGAAGAATTTCACAGGTAATATTACTTCAAGGACCTTCCATCTCGGGTTGTCAATTTTTCTTCCTCTTGGCAACAGCTGATGGTTGGAGTACTTTTACATTTTTGCATCTGTGGATACGGCCTCGTCTGGATTTATGTTTTGAACAAGTGGATGGAAGAACTTTACATTCATTAAAAAATCCAAAGAAAGACAGATTAGTGTATATTTCCTGGGCTATCTCAGTCAATTTAGGATGAGATTAACTATATATCATGACCACTTTTGCCCCAAATATGGAAGCTGTACCAAGAAGACTTTGCAAGAACACTGAGGACCCGAACAACCAGCCATCAAAAGTTTGTGGAGCTAATCTTATTTTCGATTGATGGCTATGAAGACACATGAAGGCTGCATAGTTGGGATGTAACCTCCTGGATGTACGCAATATGATACCCCATTTTGGATGTACTGATGTTGATCCTAGTATGGATAGGTGTAGCTGCCATTCATTTGGATTACTCAAGTGTGGATGTAGCTGTATAAGGCCTCAAAGAGGAGAAGAACACTCCAAGTATGTTACAAAGAGGTGAAGCTAACTTTTTCAAAGTAACTTGAAACTTTACTACAAAAAGATGAAGCCTGCCAGTACGCATACCCGATGGGATCCATGGATTGTGGAATTATGTCATCCCTTTGAGCCCATGAGGATTTTATGCGCTGTGATCATAGTGTCTGCGAGTCTACTTGACATTAACCAGTGGAATACATTTTTGATTATTTTAATATAAAGATTAACTTTTGGGGAATACTACCTCCTCAACAAGACAAGAATGATCCAGTCGGATGTATTTTCCATTTGGGCACCAACTTGCTGTATAGTCAACCTGGAATCTGCTGAATTACCCCGATACTCATCATCCTTTTTTTTTTTTTTTTTCTTTTTTTCTTTTTTTTTTTTCCAATAAATTCATATTTATTTATTGAGGTTATATGTTCCTATGTTACATTTTTTTCACTTGTCCTGAAATCCATAAAGAGGTCCATATCTGTGGTTGTTTTTGTTTTTCCTTTTTTTCCATCCAGTGGAGAGAATTAAGTAGCCTAACTGTGGATTATACATCAACTGTCTACTGGCCTGGTGCTCCACAGTATTTGAAGATAACGTGCAGTGCGATTCAAGAGAACCGTTTTTGCCTAATTAGATCAATTGATTTTTCCACTCGGTTTTTCATTCGGGCTCTCACATTCTGACCACCTAGATTTTATTTGGATTAGTTTCGGTAACTTCTTTTCCAAAAGGTTGGTATTGCTCTGCCCTCTGCATATTTTCTTTCTCTAACCTTCCTTAGTGCTTTGTCTAATATTAGGTTTTGCACTGCTTTTAGGGAAGGATTAATTTGATGTAAGAGAGGAAAAATACATTTTATAAAATGCATATATAAAATATATACGTATTTGTCATTTGTTTATATAAGTGCCTCTTTTTTCCAGCATCACATAAGTAATACAAAGTATTGGTTTCACATTAAATACATTCATCTGACCTTTGCATGGCATTTTAAATTTCAATACTACAAAGCCCCTCGACAGGAGAATTGTCCAGTTGAATATTTAACAGAAATGTTTTAATTTGAATTTTTTTTTTTTCTTACCAGACATAGTTCATGAACAGTCGGCCTCTGAAATCAGCTCCCCGAACACCCTGAGGAGACAGAAGTGCTCCATTATTTTGTTTTTGCAAATGAAAGTAACTGAAAGAGACCAAGAACAGCATTTGGTCTTTGCTGAATTATCATATGTTTGTATGAGTAGATCTGCAGTTGGGGGAGGCTTTGTTTCATGCGACTGTTTATGAATTTACAGTATAGAATATTGTGCTTGTTAGTAAGTCTTTCTGCTTTTGAAGATTTTATTTTAGGCTGCTGACAGTTTAGATACAGGAGCAGCAACCAAAAAAGCCGTCCACATTAGTGTTTACAGACAGTGCCAGTGTTTGATTGTTTTGAAGAGTTAAGTTATTAGGTTTATTTCTCTAGTTACGAAGTATTTAATATTGTATTTCTAATCATTGTTACATTCTTGTTTTATGCCAAAAACTTTTTAAACTCCCAAACACCACATTTGAATGAAAATATGCAACTATTTGTGAAATGTGTTGCTGAAAACTTTTAAAAACCAGCTATTTAACTTTTTTTTCCCTTTGTTGACAAACTGGAACCCATTAGAAGACACCAGTGTTTGTGTTTGATGGTAACAAATCAGTTGATAAATTGACAGTGAGAGGCTAATGGATTTTACCAAAGAAAGAATGACAGGATCACTACATTAGAAATACTGGCACTGCTCTTTGTATCAATATTAGGCTATTTAAATTGACCCCACATCTCATCTGGCCTGTTCTCAGCTGTGTCTTCCAGCTATGTCTTTGCTGTACTGGACACTTGTATATTCACTATTGCACATTTAAATTTCAAAATAGCTTTAATGGTGAATTTTTATTTTTTTTATTTTATGTTTTGCCTTTTTTGTTTTGAATCATAACTTTTTTTCCCTCTCTGCCCTTTTCTTACTTCACAGTAGCTCAGAAAGCCGTGAGCGTGCATATGATCACAGCCCATATGGACACCATGACCGCAGTGGCACTTTTGACAGACAGCGTCACTACAACACTGATTATTACCGTGATCGTTCTCTGTTTGCGGCTGCTGGCCCAGGGAGCAGTGCTATTGGGGGAAGCTTTGAGGCATCAGACCCACATTTTGACTCTAGAATTCGAGACCCCTTCACTCTTACTAATTCTACACGACGTGACCTGTACAGAGATGACAGAGGACGACGTGTTGATAGAACTTACCATCACCGTCGAAGCCGATCATCTCATTCATCACAGTCAAGGCACCCTTCCCCACAACGGACTACGGGACAAACAGCCAAAACTCCTCATTCACCTAAAAGAGCTCCTTTGTCCCCTGGGAGAGGCCCAAGATCTCGATCCCGCAGTAGATCTTCGAGCTCAGATTCTGTCAGCAGCACCAGCAGCACGGGCAGCGGCAGGTGTGACGTTTGTTTCGTTGTGATATTAATACTTCATGTTTCATGAGTTTATTGACTTAGACTGACAGGTGTCAAATCCTTGTTCTCCGGTTTTCAGATTTTTAAAAATGTTTTATTTTTTTGTGACAACAGTGATTCAAACAGCAGTTCAAGTGATGGGTCGCGTGCACGTTCTGTTCAGTCATCTGCTGCACATGCCCCTCCTCAGTCATCTATGGTGCTTGACTCAGATGAGCCAAGAAGAAGCTTTGGAATTAAAGTGCAGAACCTACCAGTCCGCTCCACAGGTGAGTTTCTACATGTTTGACATGCCTCTCAAAGAGTCTTATCCATGAAATTTGTAAATTGTTTTTGCCTGAACTGGGATGCAAGTAAACATTAGTTTATAGAGCACATGATACAGATAGAACATGATCCATATCAAAATTATGTGGCACAAGTAGATCATATAACCAAGTTCAGAAACTTTAATTTCAGGCTCCTGCAAATGTAAGTTCTATGTTGGAGCACACAAACCATAACTTCAATGTAATGAAATACACTTTGTGCTCCCGACTAGTGTTTGCCAGAGTGCGTTGTCTGAATTTAAGGTATAGAGAATCATCACCCGGGCTACTGTTTTTGTAATTTATTATGCAGAGTATAGACAGCAGGACTCTCCAATCATGTGCCACTGAATGCCATATAGAAGGAAAATGCAAAAAAAAAAAAATTATTGACTTGTGTTTTGTGTGTGCGTGCACGCATGTGATTTTTTTACTGTTACTTGATGCCTGGTAGCCTTGAATTTTGGATGTGATCCCACTGCTGTACAGGTCACTCTGCTTCTAATATTTCCACATTTGTGCTCTTGCCAGTTTACTCGTGTAATTACAGCAACAATTCCCAGACCACAATGGTTATATTCTTTACAGTCTTTACATTTACAATCAGGAGTTTGTTTAGATTTCACTTTGCAAACTGAAAACATACGAAGTATATTTTCATTTTGTAATTAATGCTGTCCTGTAAGTCAAAACCTTTGATTTTTGTATACCTGACAAAATCAAGGCAATTAGTCAAGACCAAAGTGAGATGCAGTGTGTACAGGATTAAACAATAACAGTAGGAAGTGTAGGAAACTCAACACTCGTCCCAGCCAGGCTTAATTAACTGCTTGAAAAGACTAATTGCTGCTTCAGGCCTTCCCTTGAAGCAAGCCAAGCCATCACAGCACAGAACGTTGCAATGTGAACACGTCAGCCAATCATATCTGCTCCAAAGCCACATCTGTGTCACTGTAACAACCAGTTACAGTCATGTTTCAGTAAGAATTCAGGAACCTAGAAAAGTGTGAAGAATGTGTGTGAACGGAAGCTGTGAGCAATGAAAAAGAGCCTGCCATATGGAAAGCATAATTCCCCTATGCACAAGTTTATGTAGGAATGAATTCTTCTGAAAAAATGCCTTTAGATAGCATGTATAATAGGTCATGATTATGATTCTTAATTATTGGGAAAGTCTGTTTTCACTACTCTTTTTGGAGACTGAGCATTGGAATAATAGTAATCAATTTCCTTTGGCAGACACAAGTTTAAAAGATGGACTCTTCCATGAATTCAAGAAACATGGGAAAGTGACCTCAGTGCAGATCCATGGAGCGTCAGAGGACCGTTATGGTTTGGTGTTCTTTAGACAGCAAGAAGATCAAGAGAAAGCCCTTAGTGTCTCCAAAGGAAAGCTGTTCTTTGGCATGCTTATTGAAGTCACTGCCTGGAATGGTCCTGGTAAGTGACAAATACGATACAAAACTGTATTTTTTGTCCTGAATACTTGTCGCACAGAGATTAATTCCCCAAAAGTAAAAATCTTCATTTTTAAGAGCTGTTTGTGTGTGGATGGTGAAGAATATGAGCCTGAACTTGAGCAGCATGTCAGAAATATTAATAATAAACCTCTTCCTTCCTTCCTTCAGAAACAGAGAGTGAAAATGAGTTCAGGCCCTTGGATGGACGGATAGATGAGTTCCACCCAAAGGCCACAAGGACACTGTTTATAGGCAACCTTGAGAAGACCACCAGTTATCAACAACTCCTTGACATTTTTCAGCGATTTGGAGAAATTGTGGTAAGCAGCCATTTTGAAAGTGCACTGTCCAAGTAAATGTTTACATTTTACATTAGATTATGTTTTCTAATTGTTCTGCCTTTCTCCTCAAGGACATTGACATCAAGAAAGTAAATGGAGTTCCTCAGTATGCTTTTGTGCAGTATTCTGATATTGCCAGTGTGTGCAAGGCCATAAAAAAGATGGATGGAGAGTATCTGGGGAGCAACAGACTGAAGGTAGTGTTTTTACAGTAAACGATAGTAACATTTCTGGTTTGTGTATGTTTTCAGTCTATATATATATATATATATATAATATGCATGTCGTTCTTTTTCTTCTTGAAGCTTGGTTTTGGGAAGAGTATGCCCACAACATGTGTTTGGCTAGATGGTTTGGCAACCAATATTACAGAACAATACCTCACACGGCATTTCTGTCGCTATGGACATGTAGTTAAGGTAAGGTTATACATTTTTTCTTGCTCGATATTTGCTCCTTTTGATTTTAGTGCTATTTTTAAAATTGTAACTGATTTTAATTTGTCCTTGTTTTTAGGTTGTGTTTGATAGATTGAAAGGGATGGCCCTCATCATGTACAACAATACCGATTTTGCTCAGGCAGCTGTAAGGGAGACCAAAGGCTGGAAGATTGGTGGCAATAAAATAAAGGTAAAAAAATTAAAACGATATGAGAATTATTCGGTTGTTCAGTAAAATGTACTTTTCACATGTTTATATGTGTTTATTTACTTGTGTGTTTGTTCGTTCATTTATGATAGGTGGACTTTGCAAGTCAAGAGAGTCAGATGGCATTCTACCGCTCTATGCAGGCATCTGGTCAAGACATTAGAGACTTCTATGAAATTCCTCCTGAACGACGGTAAATTGCCCATATTAATTGCATACAATTGTCAATTATGTGCGCATGCACTTACTGACTGACTGATTGCAGTTTTGAATTGTTCCTTCAAATGATATTAACCCTGAAAAAATATGTCTGATGTAAGGTGATAATGTTTAGGAGCACAGTTCCATTCCAATATATGTAAATAACAGTGAAACTATAAAATTATTAATTATTGAGGTTAACAGAATTCATTATTTTCCTCTTCCTATTGTCTCCATTCTCTCTGCAGAGAGGATCGCAGACCTCCATACCATGAATTTACAGCAGAAAGGGCTTACTATGAGAATATTCGTACCCCTGGCCTCTATTCAGAGGATGCGCGAAGAGATTACGCTACTCGCAGCAGAGACCGCTTTCCTGAACTGGAACATTATCAGGGGGATCACTTTGACCCACGTTATCATGAAGACCCAAGAGACTATAGGGACTACAGAGACCCCTTTGAGCAAGATATCCGAAAATACACATATATTCAAAGAGAACGAGAGAGAGAGCGAGAACGCTTTGAGGCTGACCGCAGCAGGTGGAGCCCTTCCCATCCAAGGCGACCTATTACTCCAACAGTATCGCCTTCACCATCTGAACGTGCTCCCAGAGACTCAGAAAGACGGGTTTATAGCCAGTCCTCTGAGCGAAGTGGTAGTGTGAGCTCAATGTCACCACCACACTTTGACAAATCGGAAAAGACCCTGCTGGAACATGCCTCTAAGAGTGAAAAAAGTGAGAAGAGCAGTCAACCAGATCGTGTAGCAGGTGCTGAGAAAGCCAAACGTGCAAAACGTAAAGAGAAAGGTGACAAAGACAAAGCTGAGAAGATTAAATCAAGGAAAGCAAAGGGGCAATCCCCATCCAACCCACTAATTGAAACAGAACTTGAGCCTGGTTTTGATGGAGGCTCTGGAAGAGGAAGGGGATCAGACCAAGATGCTCATGAAAGGCAGAAATGTAAGGGGGATAGCGACTCTGTTTCTGGAAATCAGTTGTCAACTGCTCATCACGACTCTGTAAAAACTGAAAGATCTGAAATGAATAAAAGTGATAATTCAGACTTGGATGTGAAAAATCGACTCAAGAAACATCTAAAGTCTGATACTGGAAATGAGGGGAAAGATTTATCGGTGGATTCAGATCGCCTTGCTGCAAGAAAAAGGCGCTTTGCTGATACTGGTGGAAGAACTATTCGTCAGAAGAGAAGCAGGCATGAAGAGGAGGATGGTAATCAGTGCTCTGACTTTGGTGCCAGTGCCACATATTTGAAAGAGTCAGACACAGACAAACACAAAGAATCACAACGGAGAGATTCAAGACTCAAAACTGACAAAATTGGCACTCAGAAGGGTAGTCAAGAGGACCTTAGAGGACATAGAGAGAAATCAGAGGGATCTTTGGACGCACTGGAGTCAAAACGACATCCAGGGCATACTTCATCCAAAAGGTTTTCACATGAGGGGATTGCAGAACAAAACAGTACAAGAGAACAAGAACACCATGCTGCTTTCAAATTTGGTAGTCAGAATACTGACACTGACAAAAGTGCCAAGAACAAGGAAGACCATGTTGACATTGACTTGTCTCAGAGTTACCGCAAGCAAATGGAGCAAAATAGACGTTTGCACCAGCAGCAACAGCAGCGTGAGTCTGACAAACTGGATAAACCAGAAAGTCCTCAAGGAAGTGAAACAGAGGACTTGGAACATCGCAGTCTTGTGCATGAAGTTGGTAAACCACCTGAGGATGTGACAGATAATTTCCCATCTCACAAACTAAAGAAACTAGACCAATTTGACACAGACTCAGGGATAAAGAGAGAGCGTGTCTACAGAAGCTTTAGACAAAAAAGTGAAGATCCTGACTGGAACAACACCTCCTCTCCAGGACATCAGCACTTCTCTCACCATGCAGATGAGGACATTGTGGATCCTTCTCAGAAAGAGTTAAGTAAAAATGATGAAAAAATTCACCCGGATCTGGAGCTTTTAGTCAAAAGGACACACAACACACAAGTAAACAAACCGAACACTGCTATACTTGGTGTGGAAGAAGAGCAACAAAAGAGATGGGAGAGCAGAGTTAAACAAGACTTGTTACCTGACCTGAATTTTTCCAGAAGTCTAAGTAAAAACATTCACAATTGCAAGCGTTTGGAATATGGTATTTGGCATGACTTGGAACCTGGGGAAGTGCGATCCGACTCTGAGGAGGACAGAGAGTCCAAACCCCACTCTCCTGTGCCCTCAACTTCTATGCCTTTTTCTGAGAGGCCAAGGGTTGACAGATTTTCAGACCCCAAACTAGCACATCTTGAAAGGAACAAATTTTACTCCTTTGCACTTGACCAAACCATCACACCTGACACAAAGGCTTTGCTTGAGCGTGCAAAATCTCTTTCATCTTCCAGAGAAGATAACTGGTCATTTTTAGATTACGATTCTCACTTTGCTAGCTTCCGCAACAGAAAAGATACTGAGAAAGTAGAATCAACGCCAAGACCTACACCTTCCTGGTACATGAAAAAGAAAAAGATACGAAGTGGATCTGAAGACAAACTTGATGACAGGAAGGAAGAGCCTAAGCCGGAGGAGCAGGAACGCAGGGAACTATTTGCCTCCCGCTTCCTTCATAGCCCCGTTTTTGAGCTGGACTCTAGACGACTTCAACACTTGGAACGCAAACATGAAGAACCTGAGCATATACAAAACCAACAACCTGGTCAGCAAGGGGCAATAGATGGTGAACTTGACTCAGGGCCAGTTGTCCTTTTCCATAGTCGTTTTTTGGAACTCACACGACTACAACAACAGAAGAATAAAACCCAACAGCTGCAAGAGTCAAAAGGGGACACCATGCTCATGGATGAGAATAAAGTTGAAAAAGCACCTGTTCAAGAGCAGCAAGCTTTGCAGTCCCCTGAAACGACAGGATCTGTCATGGAACCAGAAATTAAACCCATCAGTCCTGCTGAAGAGCTGATTTCTGAACCCCAACTCACACCTACTTCTGTCACCCAATCTGTGGTCAAAGACTTCCCTCCACCAGAAGACAAATGTATTGCAGTAAATGCAGCCCCCGATCCATATCCCCCTATGACTTTCATAAAGGAGGAGGTAAAGGAAGAGATAAAAGAAAATGAACACGTTGTACCCATGAACCACCCAGCAACTGAGACAACCTCTGATTCTGAACCTGGACCTGTAGCAGCATCCGAACCTAATTACTCAGTGGATAGGTGTAAACTTTCTCCATCTGAAGGGAAATTGGATATTGTTACCGAGGATCTAAAACCTCCGGTTACAGAACAACCATGCCGCCGCAATTCTCATGATGAGTTTGTTAGCAGTTCAGAACCAGAGCTGGATCTTGAGATAACACAACCAGAAGTGCCTGAAGAAACTAGTCCCATACCATCTAGTCTTCTAAAGGAGGGGGATTTAGTCAAGAAAGAAACACATTCTACTTGTAAAGCCGTAGCAGAGCCTGAGGGGGAGAAGAAACTGCAAGTCAGTAAAGTGCAGATGCCCATTGATAATGACACAAATGACGAGCCAGTCTCACCTCAGAAAGAGCATAAAACAAAAGAAATGAAAAATAAAAAGAGCAAACAATCCCCTGCTCAAGTTACTCCTGTTCCCGTTATGTCAACCTCTGGTTCAGAGAAACAAGCTACACGCAAGAGTGAGCGCATTGACAAAGAGAAGTTGAAGCGTGGATCATCCCCAAGAGCTGAATCAAAGTCCACAGGCAAATCTCCCATTCATGGTTCAGATCCTGATATGTTAGAACAAAGCATATCATTAGGCAGAGCCAGACGAAGAAATGTTAAATCTGTGTATGCCACCCCAGTTGAAGATGATGCACCAGTTCGTTCTGGAAAGGAAATTACAGAGTCACCACGCTCTGCACGAAAGCGAGGTACAGACAAAGATGCAACCCAACAACAAAATATCGAACAGGATCCACCTGCTCCAACCCCTGCAACTAAACGGGGTCGTCCTCCCAAGAATCGCAGACAAGGTGATGAGAGTACAACTATTAAAGTAGAAAAATCAAAAATGGATAATAAAGACACAGATTCAAATGAATCAGAAAGTGGTGAACGAATTCCAAGAGCGTCAAAAGGGAAGACATCCCCCCATGTCACAAAGAGTTCATCAAATCAGATGTCTGCAGCCCTAGGCTCTGGATCAACAAGGAAGGGGGACAAAAGTGAGGTGGTTGAGGAGGATGATCAGGAAATGGATTTCACAGATGAAGATACTTTGGCTTTGCAAGAGTCATCAAGTTCAGGTAAAGAAGATCCATCAGTAAAAGTCGAAGAAACAAAAGAGGAGAGAGACAAACAAGGCAGAGAATTTGGAAAAGATAAAGATGTTCTTCATGAAAAGGTTTGTGAGGGTAAATCAAATGGGAAAGAGACAGATTCCCCGGTCTTAGAAGAGAAACCCACCTCAGAAAAAGAGAGGCTCGTTAGAGGAAAAACCAAGTTGACAAGGACTCCCAAGTCTCCTGTCCTCAAGAACCTCAAAATAAGACTAAATGTCACAGAAGTGAAAGATCTTCTTCAGTTAGGGGACGATGAGCTTGGGAATCAAGAAGATTCTTCAAAAAGGTTCAGACCTGGTGACCACGGTGATCAAGTTTCAAAGTGCACTGATGGTAAAAAAGGAGATTCCAACGTTGACGAAAAGGAAAATGCTGCTTTGGAAAAAAATGAGCCCCTGGAAACATCAAAAAGCTTAATTTCACAGGAGCTGGAATTGGAGCAGGCTGTGGAGAACATTGCCAAGCTTACAGATCCGGCTTTTCCAGCGGAACCACCGATGCCACCTGTCCCGCACACAGAAGTAAAAAGTGACCCAGATGAAGACAAACCTTCTAATCCTGCTAGTGAGACAGAACTCATGGCTGCTATTGACTCGATAACTGCTGAGGATGTATCCTTAACCCAGCCACCTCCTCTAAGTACAGATGTAGGTTCTGAACCTGAGATGCAAGACTTCATTCAGCCCGCCAAGGAAGATGAACCTGAAACAAATAAATCTTCTACACAGGAGGAACCTGTTTTTCCAACCACACCCAAAAAGGGCACCAAGGGAAGACCTAAAACACCGAAACGCTCTAAAGGCCAAAAGCAAGTAAGAAAGGATTCAAAGGAAGGACATTCAGCAGGTGAGGACTTGACAGCTACAGTAGCAGAGAGCATAGCCTCTGGTGTGAAGATTGTTTCTGAGACAACTCCATCAGCCGCAGCTGCCACAGTTATTACTCCTACTACTTGGAAGCCAGAACCCGAGCCTTCAGCTGTCAAGGTTACAGATGTAAACACACAGTCAGAGTCACCTTCTGAAGAACAGATTCAACATCTTAAATCTGTTTACCCCCAGTCTAAGAGTCCAAAATGCCCGAAGCCTCAACAGCTGCCACCTGAGTGCATCTCACCATCCCTGTCTCCACTAGCTAACAGGCCAAATATCAGACCCATTCAAACTAGTAGAATTCCTGTTTCTCCACCAGATTGGCGCCACCAGTCAAAAGATGCAGGTGTCTCCTCTTCACCTATCATGCCGTTAGCTTCCAAGGAAAACCAGCCTTTACCCTCAGACTCTGAAAACATGGAAACTGAACATGGCACAAGTGACTTGAGACAAATTCTCATGAAACACAAAAATATTTCACTGCCAGGCAGTAGTTCTATTTCTAGTAATCTGCCCACCCTCCGAGATCAGAACCAATCTGAAAGTAATATTCCATCAGCTGTTGTGCCAAATAAATCACCATTACCTGATAGTAGAATGCCAGCTCATTCAGCCCCACCTATTGTTCGACCTCCAGCCTCACTATCGTCTCCCGAGACAAAGTCTGTGATCTCTGTTATTGCATCCACTGCAACTTCTGTTATCAGTCGTGTTTGCAACCCACCTGAGCCTGAAGACAAGGTAAACATGAACATTGGAAATCCCTGTGTGGACATGGCTCTACCCAAATCAACCTATAGGCCCAGCAAAGACGATACTGGATCATACCATGGGCCATCTGTTGGTGATGAGGTGGGAAGTACAGCACGTTTCATTGTTGAGAGCTCCACTCTTGGTATGGGATCTTGCCCTGGTCTGAGGGTAAATACATCTGAAGGAGTGGTCGTATTAAGCCACTCAGGCCAGAAAACAGAGGGACCCCAGCGGATTAGTGCAAAGATAAGTCAAATCCCACAAGCAACAGCAGGTGACATGGAATCCCAGCAGTTGGTATCCATTCCCCAGATAAAGCAGGAAATGTATGGTCATTCTCAGTCAGGTCTTCAAAAGGGGTCTTCAGATCATGGGCATCCTGGTAAGACACAGTCTTTGTCTTCTATTAAACAAGAAAGCTCTGGTTTGGAAAAGATGGAATCTGCTTACCAGTCAGGACCTCAAGGAGTAGTGAAGCGTCTCACACCAGGTAACCAGCAAGTATTGAATTACCATCAAGAATACATACCATTAAAACATCAAAAGAAAATGGACAGTGTTGATCCTCACAGTACAGATGGAGCTAAACCACCTTGGACCTCTGCTATAAGTCCTGCAATAAGCCCCCATTTGCCCTCTCCACCAGGCAACCATGTAGGTTTTGTTACAGCAGCTGGTGACAGAGCTCCTTCACATCTTAGTGGGGTCAAACAGGAACCACGATCCCCACGCAAGTCAGGTCACCCACACTCTCCGTTCACTAAAGTGTCCTCACCCATAGGCTCCTCATCACCAAAAGGCATACCAGTGATGTTATCCACTGGCCTCCCTGCCATGCAACAGTTTATTTCTGGTGTTCATCATCCAGAGCAGTCTGTGATCATGCCACCTCACAGTGTTCCTGGAGGCTTGGGACGTATGTCTCCTCACTGTGTTACCCAATCAATTCCAGTGGGGCATCTTGTCCAAGGAGATGTTCGGGTCAATACTCCACCTCTCTCTGTGATGAGCTATGGGATGCATAGTGAGCCTCTCAACTCTCCTTGGTCTGGTCCCATGCAGCCACGGCCCAACTCACCCCAGGCTGTCGGTAGAGATAAGGTTCTTAAGGTAAACCCTGGTTCTTTGAGGAGTCATGAGGGAGAGCAGGAAGAAGCTAGACACTTCCACATGGCAGGAAGACAATCAGCCACACAGCTAAAACCGGAGCCTATGCAGTCAGATCCTCGTGGGTCTTTGCGGAGTAGTGTCCAGCTGGAAACATACATGGCACAGAGAGATATGCGTGTGCTCTTACACCAACAGGGGGAGCGTTCAGCCACAGACCCTCACTCTGGACACATTCAAGAGACTCTTCCCCCCTCTACAACACCTTCAAACATACCTTTATCCTTGTCGCCAAGATCACATGTTTTGCCTAAAGGTGTGTCTGAGAAGGATATAACAAAGCCATTAGAGGCAAAGAGGCCCCACTCCCCTCTTCCTAAAGATGGAGTAATGGGTATCCGACAATCTGGGCCAGCAGTGGCATCTCCCCAGAGAGTTCAGCTAATGCCACCAGGACCTAGTGGCTCATTCCAAGAATACTCAGGGATGTACCCAAACCCAAGAGGCATCCATTCTCAGATACCAGAGACGTCTCCTGTTGGACATAACCAGCCACCACTGAACGTCACACCAACTATGGTGAGTTTACTGCTGTTATCATTCCAGTCTATTAGGTACACCTGGCTAAAACTAATACAGCATTCCTGCATTAAAACCTACCTTCATGAAGGCTGTATTGCATTCTACTGAGAGGCAGTTTCAAATTTGTGCACCCCATTTTTATGAACCAGGGTACACTTCATATTAGAAAAACATCAGTATAATGCAAAACAGTTCAACAGCACCCCAAACTGCAGGTAAGATTTATTGCAGGGCTGTTGTATTAGACTGCATTAGTTTTAGCTAGGTGTACCTAAATAACTGTCACTAGAGGGTATATGCAAATGGGTGTTGGTATCCTCGTGTTACAAACACTGTTCATGACACAATTAACTATTTTCTTGAATCCTTAGGGTGCAGACCTCCAAGCAAAACCAGATGGCAAGATGACACAGCCTGTTAATATGGTGCAGTTGCTCACGGTAAGACAAAACTCTACACAATAATTGTGTTCAGGGTTGTTTGTCTGAACAAGAGCTAGCTTTGTCTGACAAACGCCTTTGTTTTGTCTCATATTTAAACAGAAATACCCTATTGTGTGGCAAGGCCTGTTGGCACTGAAGAATGACACAGCTGCAGTTCAGTTGCATTTTGTCTGTGGCAACAAAGCTTTGGCTCATCGATCACTGCCCCTACAAGAAGGAGGTGCGCTGCTTAGGATTGTCCAGAGAATGAGACTAGAGGCTTCACAACTGGAGAGTGTAGCCAGAAGAATGACAGTACGTGTCTTTTGTCTTACTCCCACTGAGTCATTTTCTGTTTCACTAAATTGCGTATGCTAACAACATTTACCTTTTTTATTTTCCTTTGCAGGGGGATAGTGACTACTGTCTTCTCCTTGCTCTACCATGTGGACGAGATCAAGACGATGTTCTAAACCAAACTCAAGCTCTTAAAGCCGCTTTCATCAACTACTTGCAGACAAAGTTGGCTGCTGGTATCATCAATATCCCCAACCCAGGTTCCAATCAGGTGAGACATCATGGTTAATATGTCTAAAGGTTTTTAGCTCTGTAATCTGTTCTCATGTTTTGTTTTGTTTTTTAATGTATAATAATTTGGTTTGATTAAAATAGATTCTTTAACTGATGTAACATAGACAAATCCTGTGTCTGGTCTATGTGTTGCGTTTTCAAGTGCTGCTGCCGTTACTGTGACCTGTAGTGGAACTGAACACATTTACACTGACAAAGAAAGCATTGATGTTTGAGTAGCCAATTAAGACCAGCAGGAATTATTTGCTAGCTTTTGAACCTAAATCATCAAACTCCATGTTTCCTTGCCTTGTCCTCAAAAGAAATACATCATTTAATACAAATAAGAAACACAGGATACCGTAAAAGTGATGTAATAGCAAGGAAACATAGTATAGAGCTAACGAGCTGTGTGGGGTAGCAGCTCACTGTCAGCCCTGTGTTGGCAGATTGCGCTGCCTTTAGCCACACCTGCTCGGTTCTTTGTCGGCAAGCTACTCTAAATGTGATTTCAAAGATGAAGATTTACCAATAATGGAGATTTAGTCAAGTAAAATTGAATTTGTAGAGCAGAAGCTAGTGGCTTTTAGTTTTGGTCTTCTTTTTTTTTTTCCCCTCCAAATTCACAGTTTGTTGTTTGAGCAGCTGCACAGAACAGGAATGATATCCTGCAGTCTGTTAAAACTGGGCTAAATATTGTTGAAAAATGTAAATCTTGTAGATTATAACCTTAATTTTAATGGCATTTGATGACTTTATTTTCAGCATATAACCGATTCTACAGGGTCAGCTGAACAGATTTCTTGGCAAAAGTACTTAAAAAGTGAAATCCTTTACAACCGTATAGTGGTAAATGCTGGTTTACAACTGAGGTGCCACCACAGTTATAGCGGCATGTCTACTTCTGCCTACAACCTTGATTCATCTATATGCATTAATCATCTGTGACCTTTAGTCTCCTTTTAATACTATTTTCTACTTTCCATGAATGTAAAATGTGGATTTTTTTAGTAGCTTTTGGCTTATTATATTTGCTGATGGGTTATTGCACAAACAGGTATCAAATGTGTTGGTTCTCTATAACGTCACATGTGTAATTCAGGTTTTTCCTTGTTTTTTCAGCCTGCCTATGTGCTACAGATTTTCCCACCGTGTGAATTTTCAGAGAGCCACTTATCCCAGGTCGCCCCCGACCTCCTCAACAGGATCTCTAGCATCTCACCACACCTCATGATTGTCATCACCTCTGTGTAACCTTCACTGTTGGGAACTGATCCACGGATGAATGTTCTCACTGATGATCCTCAGGAAACCAGAGGAATATGAGAATTTGTTTGGGTTTTTTTTTCCCCTGAACACAATGGAAATATGTAGGATATACCCTATCAACACTTTTTTCTTTTTCCATCAGTCGTTTTTTTTCTTTTGTCACTCCTGTCTGGTATTTTTGTCCTTCTCAAAAGAACTCAGGGATGGACCAAACCAGAATCAGTCTTATTTGACCATTTCTCTGCTGTATTTCTATTTATTGGAGTTTAATTTTGATGTTCGGAGATGCTCTGAAGAAAAAAAATCAGGATGTTTGATGAACAAAAGTGACTATTTGGGTGGCCTTTTTCTTTCATCTGTCTTTTATTGATTGTCATATTCATTTCTCCACAAGAGAGGATCATGGAAGCTGTTGTACCACAATGGCTAAAAAGACATTTCAACATGTAATTTTAAATAATTATGTACAGACTTCCTCGCCCAGGCTTTCTTTAGAGGAGGAAGAATTACCTTGTAAAACTATGGAGACCTTGTAGAGGACCACGTTCGTTTAACAGCTCCTTTAATTCCACCAGCTCTGCTCATTTTCTCACACTACTGAAGCAGTTACACCTCTGGCACCTGCCTTTGCATTGAACAAGCTACAGTATGATTTGGGAGTTTTTGAATACAGGACTTTGTAAATATTTTAAATATTTAAACTTTAACTATGGAACTTGGACGACAGAGACTTGAACTCTGGGACATACCAGAACGCAGTGTGGAAATTTAGATGGATATCCTTGACTTTTGGGTGTAAATACTTGTAACACAAGAAGGTTGGCAGGCTCTCCTGTGGAGTCTGCCGATGGCACTTCATATTTTGTAACTCAAATAAAACAAACTCCAGAAAACTTGAATATTTAAGATATAATCATTTATTTTTTTATGTCTTTTGTTTTTGGCAAGAATTTTTTTTACTGAGCTATACTATATTATACTCGGTTGCCGGTTTATTAGGTACGACTAGCTAAAACTAGTGCAGTCTAATTAAGTAGTCCTACAACAAATCCTCCTTCATGAAGGTTAAAATGTTCAGTTTTTGTTAAAACTGCTTTAAGGGGGTGTTGATTCAACTGTATGATTATCCTGGAGGATGCAGTTTTTGCTGCTGTTGAACTGCATTACGTTATACAGAAAGGTGTTTCTATTATTTAGCCTCCTATCATTGATTATAAATGAGGTGGACAAGGGTAGAAACAATACAGTTCAACAGCAGCACATCCTACTCTCTCCAGTTGAATCAAAACGTCTCTAAAACAGTTTCAACAAAAACTGAACATTATAACCTTCATGAAAGGAGTATTTATTACAGGACTGTTGTGTTAGACTGCATTAGTTTTGGCTAGGTGTTCCTAATAAACTGGCAACTAGTATATATATATTGCCATGCAACAAAGGTTTAAGTAAACAGAAGGGGTTGTTAACAGTTGCTGATGGCTTCCTTTGCTGAGTGCAAATGGAAAATTGTACAGCACCTTGTATAATCAAATAATGAAGGCAGTGATTGGCTAGTACAATAACAGTAAATGAGCATGACACGTGTGTATGTGAACAACAATTGCAAAACCATTTTCCATAATTCAGGGTTATACAATTTGGCAACTAAAGTGGCCGTGGAACTGTAACACAGTTGTGTAATGATTTTTAAGTCTGGCTGTTCATTTACAATGTGACTGTTTGGACATGTCAGTGTTTTGTTCTTACGAAAGCTTGATTATAAGAAACTTCATTAACAAAGACAAGTTAAAAAAAAAAAAGAATGTAAATAGAACATTTTCCTTAGTGACAGACCTTTATCACAACATATTACCTTGTCATAACAGTAAAAACACAGGCGTTACTAATAACGTCCACCCGTCATTAGTTTCGTCATTTACAACTGTGCTTTTCCTTTTATGACGTGTCAGAACATCCTATCACACCTACATAAAACAGGAACACAAATGTTCAACCAGGAGCTGTATAAAAGGAGCAGGTGCAAGGCTTCATAAAAAGTTAGGACATTTCTTTCAACCATCAACCAGTCAAGAATTTGATAAGGTAAGATACTGTATGCTGGGTATCCCCAGAGCAAAACTTCCTTTGTTCTGGGCTGTCGTGGGTTAACTGAAGCTTCACCTGTGGTACATTGACGTCATTTATCAGTCAGGTGTGTTTGAGTATTATGGTTGCCTTTGGTTGATTATCAGGATTGTCACACAAGAAACACACTGTATTCTACTCTCACCTTAAACTGATTTGCCTCGCAGCAGCAGAGTTGTACAGGAACAGTACATTTTACTTCATATAAAACAGAAGGCAACGTTTTACGCTTACCTCAAGGGGAGGATAATTACATGTTATATGCAATGCTACTATGTTTGACTGAAATGCAGATTTAGAATTTTGTGCACTAGTGTTTCAAGTCTACACTGGAGCCAAACAGTGCCACAAGCTGGTCTTCATACTGGGAGATGTTCCTCTTCATGATGTCCATACAGGGGCCCAGCAAACGCTCGAAAGCCTGGATGTCAATTACTAGAAGAAAAACGCAGACATTTAGAATCAAGTCATCCCATCGCAGGCTTTTTAGTTTCCAAAAACAACAGTCTAAATACATGAAGTTTGTGCACATTATTTTTTAGAGTGCTGTCACACATTTGTAGTGTTACAGTGGAGGATCAATATGATGGTAAACAAAATTTTGAAGAGAAAAACAGTATTTGTGGGACATATTTAAATCATGACGATCAGTGGACATAATTCTATAATCAGTAAAGCAGCAGGTACCCAGATTCACTGTATTGATTTGTCCATTTTGCCTCTGTCAGAACTTCAGATCTTTAATCCTCTGCAAACTGAATGGCTTTAGTCTTTTCCCGACTAATTGATTGAAATCAGAAGAAATCAAAAAGGCTCTTAAAGCTTCACCATTAACCCCCTTTGTGTCTCAGGTTCATACAATGTGGGACATCATGTTTTGTGAGGTTACAAATGTATTTCTTTTTCTGGCTCACAGATAATAGGAGTAGCCAAGTCTTCTAAGGCATTTCTGTACCTGTCTAATACTGAGTAGGAGCCGCTCTTGAAAGTGTGGAAGCATTTACGGGACTTTGGTCAATGTTAAGTCGACTTTTTCGATTTTTTTGCCCAGACATTCATGCTGTGAGCTCCTGTTCCACCTCATCCCATCTCTGCTCTGTTGGATTTAAGATCTGAGGCCTGTGCAGATCACTGGAGTGAACTCAAGTCCCTGTCTATTTCCTGGAACCCTCTTAAGGTGTTAATACTTGGAGGATGTTTTCATTAGTAAATAAAGGTTAACTGTAGCCACGAGGGAATGCACCTAGTGGTGAAATGTGTCCGTAGCACTGAGTATTTAAAATAGTCCAAATACGTACCAAATGTTAGGATCAAATTTCTGGACAGAGTCGGGATTTTACGTATTCTCTGATCTATTAATTTATTTATTTAAATCTAAATTTTGCCTGCATTAGACTTTCACATGAACAAAAAAGGGTTTTGCAGAAAAATGTGTATGTTTTTTCAGAATGAGTGAGCTGAAACGCATTTCGTATCTGCACTACTGAAAAATTTGAAATGATTCCCAGCCCTAGTTTAGTGCGGTCATGCACGTGCCAAGGAAACGCTCCCAACATCATTATACCACCATCACAACTCTACTTCGATGCAAGGAGGGAAGGATCTGTAGATTCAGGTTGTTTGTGCCAAATGCTGAGCCTGTTATCACCATGATGCAACACAATTGCAGTTGCTTAGGAGAAAACGTTTCTCATTCTTTAACTGTGATCAATACACAATCACATCTTTCCTGTCAAAATATCTGGTCAGCTACTGGCTTTCTCCCCTGTCCATGGACGAATTATGAGACAACTGGACCCCTGGGCACAGACATATAAAAGGCGCCTCATTTTGGCCGCGTAGAAGCAAGACGCCCAGATTGAGAGGTGTGCATCTCTGTGGTCATTTTGCGTCATTCTAGTCGGTTTGAGCCTCTTTGTGGTAGTTTTGTTTCTCCTTTTAGTCATTTTGTCTCTTTTGTAGTGGATTTGTCTCTTTATGTTTTTTTTGTGGTCATTTGGCATCTCTGAGATCATTTGGTTTCTCTTTTTAGTCATTCTGAGTCTCTTTATCGTTGTTATCCATCTCTTTGTAATCGCTTTATGTCTCTTTGTGGTCTTTTGATTGACTTTCCGATAAGAAATGTTAATAGTCACTGCAAACAGAGGTCCTGGGGCCCCCTGACCCCTCGGGATGCTGGGCCTGTGCCCAGTAGACCCATTCAGTAATCCTTCCATGACCCTGTCTAAACTCTGACACGCACTAGTAAGTTATATAACAGCGACTGACAGTGTGTGGATTTAGAGTCGCTGTGTCTGTCGTTCTCTGCTACATCCCCCTACATTCAACAACCTGAACTACAGCATCTTTCCCTGAAAACAAACTGCAGAAAGCTAACGTGCTGTTGCTCCTGAAACAAACATGGACAAACATGAGACGGACCCAAGCATTTGGTTTCTCCCACAGCGTAAACGGATGCTGCTCGCGGTTTGTTGGTGACCAGTGCCAGTTCCCCGAAATATTGCCCTCTAGAGCAACGGGCCACCTCAACCTCTGCGTTATCCTGCTGGCCCGCCTTCGTCTGTAACGAACAGAGGAACTTGTGAGTCCTGCAGTCATTTAGTACAGTACCACCATACATTACCAGATCAAAAAACACACTAATACATTACATCCCCCTTGTGGCAAACAACAGCAAATCCGTAGAAAAAGCAGGTTGAAGAGACAACTAAAATAGATTCAGATGTATTATTTGACACTGTGCTTACTTTGCTTTTTATCATTATCTTCACCTCTCCTGCTTCCACAATGTAGAAACAGTTGGCCTTCTCCCCCTGCAAGTACAGAAAGCAGCATAACACCATGTCTATTAATTCCAACCGAACCAATATTAAAAAACCTACAGCAACAAATGTCCCAACATTGTACCTGCGTTATTATGCACTCTCCATCTTTGAACACTCGTGCTCCCAAAACATCAACAATCTTCATTCTTTCAGTGATCTAGAGAAAGTAAAACGAAGCATGATGACAAACCAAATGCACTGCTGACACGCCTGTAATCACCTGAAGCAGAAGGTGACTAAATGTCCATCTATTCAAAGATTATTTTGTTCGCGTAGAGGTTGTGTTGGTAGTACAAACCTCAAGAGACTTCAGAAGAGGAACACACTCAATGAAGGCCTCGTACATCCTCCTTTTCTTTGCGTTGTTCTTCACGATCAGTCTGTGAAATGTGGCTCGATCCTAAAAAAAAAATTTCTTTGTGTTTGATATTCTTCAGTTCAACTTTTTGTTCAATTGTTAGAGTGGACTTTTAGATGTCAGAAGTACAAGGTTTTCATTTGCTTTCAATAAATGTTACTTATAATAACAATACATTAAGAGGGACCTTACTAGAGTGTATTTGGCAACACAGTTAATAACACTCCCCAGATACTGCATGGTGCTTTGGAGCACCGAAGGTCATAATCCTTTGTTGGACTCACCAGGCCCCACAGGGCGCCCTCCTGCGTGGCCGTGATTGTGGCAGCTCGCGGTGTGTTGTACATAAGAGCCAGCTCACCGAAACTCCCCTTGTTGTCATACTGTCCAACGCACACACTCACTCCGTCCTTCTGCACAAAAATATCATACACACCCCTGGAAATGATGGGAGACACAGAGAGGGGGTAGAGGTCACTGTCAGTGTGACACAACTTCATCTAGTTTAAATATTATAAAGAAAAATGATTCAAAATTTCTCACTCACTTCTCTATGACATAGAAATTGTCTCCGTCGTCTCCTTGGTCTATGATGTGGTCCCGAGGTTTGACCAGCACCTCGAACATTGCGTCCAAAACCTCAGAGAACTGCTCCTGGAGGACATTAGGCAAGTTTATGCGTATAGCACCTTTCAACAACAAGGCAATTCAAAGTGCTGTATGTAAGACACAAAAACGCATTAAGATACTATACACATAAATAGGATTTAATAAGAGAAAAATAAAAGGTAGAAATACATAAAAGTGAAGGAGAATATAAAATTAGATGCTTGTGTGTGTCTGTTTAAACCTAAATTTAGTCACAAATTTTTCTGAAAATGAAATGTCAGCATCAAAAAGAGGGTTTTTCATCCTTCGTATTAATATTTTTAACCTGCTCCAGTGTTTTAAACAGTAAAATGTCTCTGCATGCGTCCTGAAGTCTGCGCCGCTGCTCGTCTGTTTTGGGATGCACAACCCGAGGCTCTGCGTCATCGTCCTCATCATCATCAGGGTTGTACGCCTCTGCACACACTGCAGCAGGAAAAGCTAATTAAAATATTATACCATGGTCAACAGGCATTAATATTCATTACACATTATGTTCCAATTACTTACCTGAAACTCTGCGATTGTATTTACCGGTGGTGCACTCTGCAGAGAGAGGTAATGGTGAATATATTGGATTAGATTCGACAGGTCAATTGAAGGAAGGTCATCCCACTGTTTAACTACAGCTCTCTTCTCTACATTGTACACAATGTCTCTGCATATGCATAGAAAATTGTTTGGAGATAATGGGTTTTTTATCATGTGATCTGCTAATTTTAGGCGGAGCCGTCATTTTTACGTCTGCAGTGTATAGCCTGCTTTCTGGATTTTTGCTTCAATGTGTCCATTTTGTATTGAAGCATCAATACAAAATGTTTTTTGGGAGCTTGCAAATCTCAGTCTGCGAACTATTCCTCCACTTCTTTTGTGTGATGTTGCCAGTATGAAGCTTTGTGGTTTGAAACACTTACTTGATGACACCTCTTCAAGCTCCGCACATAGAGCAGAAAATTAAACAAAACTCTGAGGTAATACTCACTAACAGCATCTTCCTCCTCCTCTTCATCATCCTTTGTGGGCTTATTTGGTACAAAGGTGACTCCTTTTCCTGCTGGTTTGGCAGTGCGTTTCTTGGCCTGTTGGGCATTTCTTTGGTTTTCCAGAACTTGTGTGAAATGCTGCACCGCAAATTCAACCAGGTTTGGCGGCTTGCGGCGAAGAACCTCCACAGTGTATCCCTGTAAGAGCTCTTTTAAACCGGCTGGTATCTCAACATTACTCATCATTCAGCTTGAGAGGTCATAGGTTGGATTTTGATCATTAAAAAATAACTAAAAACCTCTAGAGGACCTGTATTTCCTAAAACCTGAAATAACAAATCTCAGCATCAGCAACAGTAGATGTCCTGCAGATATGATAAACAATCATCTGCCCGGAACATCATCACAGGAGCAAACCGACTCCTCCTCCTCTTGACCCACTCTCTCTCACACATTCAGCAGCTTATTGATTTCTTTATTTAGCACAGCGTGTCGGAAAGTATTGACCTGGACTTTTCGCATCGGTTGTAATTAAAGGCTGTCTGATCGATTACACATTAGGACTTGATGATTTGTAAAGAAACAACACACAGAGTGGACTTTTAATTGCTTGTCCTGCAAGTCAGGCTGGTGTTGGCCTCTCTTACAAATTAGACACCATGATATAAATATGTTTTTAAAAAAAACAAGTGCACGAAATAATTCTTATAGAAATGTATGTTATTAAATTCAAACTCTAAAACCCACCTCAAAGCTTCATAGGTTTTTCATCACACATGTTCAAACACTCACTACATTAATCCTTCAGCTGCTTTGGGTCATTCACAGCAAATCATTATCATGTATTTTGGTCCAGCCGGCTATAAAGTCCCCTGGCTAGAGCTTCATTACATTTTGCAAAACGTTGCAAACGTTCCAGTTTAAATTGGGGAAAATGTTAAATGCTGCACGTAAAAAGGCCATTACTGGACAGAAATACCTTCAGCTGATGACTGAATTGACATTATTTATGACATCTGTATAAAGGAAAGAATAACCAGTTCTTCTTACTAAGTCAAATTTTATATTTGCATTTTTTACTTTATTTCTTTTCCCTTTAAATTCTTTGTATTTATTTGTTCTAGTATCATTTTTTATTACACAGTTTTATTATTATCGTTTGCTTCAATTGTTTGAACAGTCAAGGCTTCTACGTTTTATGGCAATGACATCAATATATTGTTTTTTAGTAAGTCTGACTAAGAAGAGAGGAAAATGTTCAACAGTCTCAGTTCTAAATATGGATTCTGCTTTTTATTTCTATACATTCCGACATTCATATACTGTTAAATCAATCTCATTAGGAATACTCCCATAATTTCACATTAAACATACAGAAAATCAAGTTAGTATCAGTGGTCACTGTGTGGTGTGTGACTGTACAGGATGCAAAGGACAGTCAGAAAGGTGTGTATTGCTGACAGACTGAACACACACGGTACGACAAAATGCACCTTGTCCCTGATATGTACACGTGTTTGCAGATAACAAAAGGTAAGGCACGACATGTTCAGTTCACCCCTTTTCTTATATCAAAAAAAAAAAAAAAAATCAAAAACAA